>NW_022436983.1:10088009-10120477 GCF_009761245.1 Sapajus apella | reverse complement strand
AAAAAAAAAAAAAAAAAAAAAAAAAAAAAAAAAAGAAAAGCAGCCTATGTGGTGGCTCATGCCTTTAATCCCAGCACTTTGGGCAGCCAAGGTAGAAGGATCACTTGAGGCAGGGAGTTTGATACAAGCCTGGTCAACATAGCAAGACTTCGTCTCTTAAAAAAAAAAATCCTCAGAATACTCTAGTGCCCCTTCCACCATGTGAGATTACAGCAAAAAGACAGCCTCACCAGACACCGAATCTGCTGGTGCCTTGATCTTGGACTTCCCAGCCTCCAGAACTATGAACAAAAAATGTCTTTTGTGTATACACCACCCAGCCTATATTACTGTCATAGTCCCAAATAGGCTAAAACAAGTATTTACTGGCCAGGTGTGGTGGCTCACACCTGTAATCCCAGCACTTTGGGAGGCCAACACAGGCAGATCACTTGGGGTCAGGAATTTGAGATCAGCCTGGCCAACAAGATGAAACCCCATCTCTACTGAAAATACAAAAAAATTAGCCAGAGGTAATCCCAGCTACTCGGAGGCTGAGGCAGAACTGCTTGAAGGCAAGAGGGGGAGGTTGCAACGAGCTGACATCATTCCACTGCATTCCAGCCTGGGCGACAGAGAAAGACTCTGTCTCAAAAAGACAAGTCCTTACCTCATTGGGTTGTTGTGATGATGCAATGAGTTTTATGAAGTAAGTGCACAGAATCGTGCCTAGCAGAGCGTAAGCATTACTTTAGCAATAAACAATAAGCATTACTTAAAGGGGACAGGAAGGCCCAAAGGAGCACATTAAGGGACCTCCCAAGGCCCTATAGCTATGAAGTCTAGCCAGATTCCCTTTTCTACACTGATTCCCACCTCAAACACCCTTTGCTCACCTTTGTATTGGTTATCTATTGCTGCATAACCTTACCACAAACTTAGCGACTTAGCACAATGCATTCACCATCTGTTCCTATGGGTCAGGAATCTGGGCACAGCTTAGCTGGGCCTCTGCAAGGCTGCAGTCGGTGTTGGTCATGACTGGGGTCTCATCTGAAGGCTTACCTGGGAGTGATCAGCCTCCAAGCTTGTGTGGTTGTTGGCACCATTTGCTTTCTTGCAGACTGCTGGACTGAGCTTCAGTTTCTTGTTGGCTGTCAGCCAGAAGCTACCTTCAGTAACTGGCCACCTGACCCTCTCCCAAGGGCAGCTCATACAACATGACAGCTTACTTCTTCAAAGCCAGCAAGAGAATTTCTCAGCAAGGCGGATGTTGCGGTCTTACATAAGGCAGCCATGAAAATAACATCTTGTCACCTTTGTGACAAGTCATAGGTTAGCAGTCATAGGTCTAGCCCATCTCAAAGGGCAGGGATTACACAAGGCTGTCAACAGCAGGTAAGGATCATGGTGACCACCTGGGAGTCTATCAGCCACACCTCCCAGTGCATCCAAATCCTTCCATTCTGCAGAGGGAAACTGAGGTCTAGCATACCCCCCAAAAAAGCACCCATCTTCTACCATCCACCTACCAATTCGTAAACTCCAGTCAGGTGTAATTGAAGAGTTGCCTGGTTTGGGATTGAGTTTTCCTGGAGATTCTGGTCCTGTTACGAGTTTTTTTCAGCTGGGATTCCAGTTGGTGATGCAGAGCACCAAGCTGTCCCTTGCTCCTGCCACAGACCCCTCAAGGTGCTTTTCAGACTAGATTCCTGAGAGCTGTGTCATCAGCTGTGCCACCTCCTCCTCTGTACCATGACGAACTGTTCTGGGTAGTTACCTGACTCCAGAGAAAGGTAATAAGGCCAAACAATACAATGAGCATCTACTAGTGCCTCATCGGAGTGATGCTCAGAAGAAAGTGCAGCCTGTGGCCGCACATCTAACCAGGGGATAGCCTAAGATACTAGGGCCCGGTCTGTCTCCACAATCCAAGTGCTGATCTTCAATGGTACAAAATTCTTTTTTTTTTTTCCTTTTTCAGAGAGTCTTGCTCTGTCATCCAGGCTGGAGTACAGTGGCACAATCTCAGCTCACTGCAACCCCCGCTTCCCGGGTTCAAGCAATTCTCATGCCTCAGCTTCCCAAGTAGCTGGCATGCACCACCATGCCTGGCTTTTTGTATTTTCAGTAGACAGAATTTCACCACGTTCTCCAGGCTGGTCTCGAACTCCTGACCTCAGGTGAGCTGCCCACCTCAGCCTCCCAAAGTGCTGGGATTGCAGGCAGGAGCCACCACGCCCAGCCATGGTACATACTTCTAATGCAGTTTCCTCTACATCTAGCCTTTCTGATTTCCACCCTCCAAGTACTTAAAAGTAACTCATCCAGAGGGCATTAATGCTATGTGAAATCAACACAAAAGTTACTACTCCTGAGGATCCTTTGATGTAATCTCCTTATGCTTATTCAATGGGCAAGAGGATCTTCAATTTCTTTTCTCCTCTCTACACTGTTTCTTAGTCAGAGTAGCTATTTCCATAACAATAAAAACTGCATCTTTCTTACAGAATCCTCAGGCAAAAGAAGTGTTGTGACTTTTTAAAAATTTTTAATTCTTTTAGAGAATTCTTTAGGGTCTCAGTGTGCTCTGGGCATCTGCACCCCTTTACTACTTAGGGAGATGCTTCTGCGGGTAGGTTTGGTGGAGGGCAGAAAGCAAGGAGGGGCCAGACCCTCGAGCACAGCAGCCTGTATCACAAGACTCCACAAGAGGAGATTAAGCCCCACACAGTGATTCAAGCAACTACTTCCCCATCACCCAAAAGATGATGAAAAGACCCAACTATCCTAGAGAACACAGGAGAGGTTACCGACTGCCTTAGACAACAGGGTTGGATTTCCTCACTTTGGCCAACCTGACACCCTGGCCCTGAACTTTCAATATGGACACTTGGTGAATGATGCAGCCACCTGTCTAGCTGTGGCATGCTGGAGAGTTTAGCAGCCACGCTACCAGAAACAGGTTCATCTTTCACATACAATGACAGAAGTAAAAATATTTATTTTATCTTAAAAATTTGGTCCCACAAAAAGGCCAACACTTTTTTCAGTTCATGGTCTTGACCCTTGAAAAAAGAAATCTTTCAACTGAGAGGTAAGTTGATAAAAGGAATTTCAGAGGTGCATTCAGATTTCTTACAAGCCAGTAATCCAAGCAACCCTGGACTTCTAGTTTACTGAGCTCCTTCGGCTAGTCATTCACAGTTCCTGAAGGAGAAAAGAAAGAAGTTGTTTGCAGATAAGGCACTTTAGAAACCACCAGAGAGAAACCCAAGTCTGCCAGGAGCTGCGTTGTGAATTGGTGAGCCCAGAGGGCCGCGAGCTGACAGGAGTGCTGACTCCCACAGCTCCACGCCGACAGCTTCCACCTTCCTGCCCCAACACCATTCCAGCCGGCTTCCAGCACCCGCCTTGGCTCTGTGTTGCCTAAATGGCCTAGAATACATGGAAACCAGACAACTGGCCAGAGATGAACACTGCTGCCTGAAACTCAGGGCAGCCGCTGACAGTGAGGAATGCCTTCAGAGACACCGCTGGAGCACACTGAGGGAGCAGTTCTTTTTGCAAAGATGAGTTAGTGAGGATCAGCACATTAGCAAAGCAAAACATTTAAGCATTTTTAAAAGCTGCTTAATCCTTCCAATTTCCCTCCTGGTTGTAAGCTCAAGCTGTAGCCTCTAAACCTGCTAAAAATCAGGAAGGAGCCCCTCCTCTGTAAGGACAGATGGACTGAAGTGGCTACAGCCAGTGTGGGTAAAGAAAGCCCCCCACTGAACAGTGATTACTTGACACCTGCAGATCAGGAAGGGCTGATCTGCATCCAGGCAGCAAACTCAACCCATTCTTTTGCTTTAGGGGCTTGTGTTTAATACGTGTCAATGCGATAGAAGAAGTCTCAGAGTCTCTCATGTCAAGAGGACAGACGGGGACAGGGATCCTGGAGCTTTTCTTCTTGTGTACTGAATCCCAGGAAACAGTGTGACATGATGCCAATTTACTGCCAGACATGCCCAGTTTGTCAACAGAGCCAGGCAAGGAGAGAGGAGAGATTCATGCTCCAAACACAGGCCAGCTGAGGAATGCTTCGCCCTCCTTCCTTTGGCCCAGATGAGGGAGCTCCTTCCCAGAAGTCACATGAGGAAAAATTGTGCTCAGGTCAGAACTGGACCCAGCCTGGTTGGGTCTGGCTGGAAGTTGATCTGTAAAGAGAAGACAGGGAAGGGTGGACGAGTTCAGATCTTTGAAAATACAAAGCAGATAAAAGCTGGTTTTTCTCTGGAAAGAAAAAGCTCTAAGAAGCCAGTTCCTAAGAGCAGCAGTCAGCAAACTTTGCCTCAGAGACCAAATATGGTCCCCAGTGGTTTTTCTTTTTTTTTTTAATAGTTAATATAACTTTATTTATCAAAATTTTTGTTGTTGAGATGGACTCTGGCTCTGTCACCCAGGCTGGAGTGCAGTGGTGCAATCTCAGCTCACTGTAGCCTCCACCTCCTGAGTTCAAACGATTCTCCTGCCTCAGCCTCCCGAGTAGCTGGGACTACAGGTGCCCGCCACCACATCCGGATAATTTTTGTATTTTTAGTAGAGATGGAGTTTCACCATATTGGCCAGGCTGGTCTCAAACTTCTGACCCTCAGGTGATCTGCCTGCCTCAGCCTCTCCGTGCTGGGATTACAGGCATGAACCACAGTGCCCAGACTTTTTTTTTTTTTTTTTTTTTGAGAGAGGGTCTCATTCTGTTGTCCAGGCTGGAGTGTAGTGGCACAGTCAAGGCTCGCTGCAGCCTCAACCTCTTGAGCTCAAGCAATCCTCCTACCTCAGCCTCTCTAGTAGCTGGAACTACGTGACTAGTTGATTTTTGTATTTCTTTTAGTAGAGATGGGATTTTGCCATGTTGCCCAGGCTGGTCTCGAACTCCTGGGCTCAAGTGATCCCGCCTGCTTTGGCCTCCCAAATTGCTGGGATTACAGGTGTGAGCCAACACGCCTGGCTAAAGGGCTTAACCCCTTCCCATCTAGGAAAAAAGAGTGCAACTCACCGTCAGCCCTCATTTAATTTTACATAAACATACTCTTTGAGGCTGAAGCAAATCTGATTTTGAATGTGAAAGTAAAATTGAAAACTGTTATTGGAGTTATTTTAGAATCATGTGAATCATCAGTCTATTTTGGAAAAACTGGCCTCCTCAAATGAATCTTAGGCTAAAAACTCTTCAAGAACAATGTTAACATCACGTGTAAGAATGCTACGTTTTCTAGGATTTGACATTTTCAGCAATCGAGAATTACGATATTTTGGGCGTGGCATGGTAAGTAGTTCACACCTGTAATCTCAGCACTCTGGAAGGCCCAGGCAGGTGGACTGCTTGAGTACAGGAGATCGAGACCAGCCTGGGCAATATAGCGAAACTCTACCTCTACTAAAAATACAAAAAATTAGCCAGGGGTGGTAGCACTTGCCTGTAGTCCCAGCTACTCAGGAGGCTGAGGTGGGACCATCACCTGAGCCTGGAAGGGCAAGGAGGCAGTAAGCCAAGATCACGCCACTGCACTCCAGCCTAAGCAATCAGAGTGAGACCTTGTCTCAAAAAAAAGAGAGAATTACTATATTTTGTAAACAGAAATGCCACTACTAAAAGAACAGAATGCTATAAACAGAATGAGGTCTTTCTGTTTCAAAAACTGATATACTAGAGCAATGCGAAAATAATAATAAAAGCAATATATTTTGTGGCAAAGTTATCTCAGGGTAAGTGCTGCAGCCTCGAGTGCCACTGGTAAGTTTTCTCAGGGCAAGCAGGAAAAGGGTTAAAGTAGTTGTTTCATGGCTCTGGTTTTTTTGTTTGTTTTGAGATGGAGTCTCACTCTTGTTACCCAGGCTGGACTACAGTGGCATGATCTCGGCTCACTGCAACCTCCACCTCCCGGGTTCAAGCAATTCTCCTGCCTCAGCTTCCCAAGCAGCTGGGAATACAGGTGCTGTGCCACCACGCCCAGCTAATTTTTGTATTTTTGGTTTTTTTTTCTTGAGACAGAGTCTTGTTCTGTCACTCAGGCTGGAGTGCAGTGGTGCGATCTCAGCTCACTGCAACCTCCACCTCCTGAGTTCAAGTGATTCTCCTGCCTCAGCCTCCTGAGTAGCTGGGATTACAGGCACCTGCCACTGCATTCGGCTAATTTTTGTGTTTTTAGTAGAGGCGAGGTTTCACCATGTTAGTCAGGTTGGTCTCAAATTCCTGACCTCTTGATTCACTGGCCTCGGCCTCCCAAAGTGCTGGGATTACAGGCGTGAGCCACCGCACCTGGCCCAACTTTTGTATTTTTGGTAGAAACAGGGTTTCACCATGTTGTCCAGGCTGTTCTCGAACTCCTGACCTCAGGTGATCTCTGCCTGGACTCCCAAAGTGCTGAGATTACAGGCATGAGCCATCACGCCCGGCCCATGCCTCTGTTTTTGTAAATAAAGTTTTATTGGCACATAGCCATGCCAATTCGTTTACATTTGTCTGTGGCTGCTTTTGTGCAACAAGAGCTGAACTGAGTAGCCAGAACAGAGACCACACTGCCTGAATAGTCTAAACTACTTGCTATCTAGTTCTTTACAGAAAATGTGGCTGGGCACAGTGGCTCATGCCTATAATCCCAGCACTCTGGGAGGTTGAGGTGGGCAGATCACTTGAGCCCAGGAGCTCAAGACCAGCCTGCACAACATGGCAAAATCTCATATCTACAAAAAAATACAAAAAATAGCTGGCGGTGGTGTGCACCTGTAGACCCAGCTACATGGGAGACTGAGGTTGCAGTAAGCCGTGATCGTGCCACTGCACTCCAGCCTGAGTGACGGAGACCCTGTCTTAAAAAAAGAAAAAGAAAATGTATGCTGACCCATGTCCTAGAATCTGTCCATATAAATAATATAAATAATAGTGCAAAAGGAATTTGGTGTCTTTTCACCCTTGCCCCAAGTGCAGTCTTGAAATCTTATGGAGTCAGAGAAGACAAGCCACCTTGCCTCACAGGTCCTATGAGGATGGGCCCAGGCTGCAACCTGGTTCTGAACTCTAGGTCCAGTATTTTAGGGAAGCTGGGGGTGGGGGATGGGGGAGAGAAGAAGGAGGTGCTGGGGACAAGCCAAAGCACTTGGGGAGGCGATTGAAAGGTCCAGATTTGCTGGGTGCGGTGGCTCAGGCCTGTAATCCCAGCACTTTGGGAGGCTGAGGTGGGCGGATCACCTGAGGTCAGGAGTTTGAGACCAGCCTGACCAATATGGTGAAACCCCATCTTTAAAAAAAACCAAAACAAACAAACAAACAAAAAGAAAGGTCCAGATTTGCAAAAGGTTGCCCCAGGGTACACAGCAGCAGAGAGCAGCAAAACCTCCATGGAAATAGTGTGCCACCCAAAGCAGGCATGCTGGGGCTCTTGTCCTCTGGCTGACTTGAAAACATCCAAATCAGGCCAGGCGCAGTGGCTTAAACCTATAATCCTAGCACTTTAGGAGGCCAAGGAGGGTGGATCGCCTGAGGTCAGGAGTTCGAGATCAGCCTGGCCAACATGGTGAAACCCCATTGCTACTAAAAATACCAAAAAAATTAGCCAGGTGTGGTGGTGGGTGCCTATAATCCCAGCTACTTGGGAGGCTGAGGCAAGAGAATTGCTTGAACCCAGGAGGCAGAGGTTGTAGTGAGCCAAGATCACGCCATTGCACTCCAGGCTGGCAACAAGAGTGAAACTCCCTCTCAAAAAAAATAGAAAATCCAAATCAAAACTATTACTCCATAACACCAGAAGGCAGACAGGGGTTCCGGAACAATACCAAGTTTGTAGAGCAGCAGCCCTGTCACCAGTCCCACCACAGAACATGGCCCTCCTCACCCTGTAGATTTGGTAAAGTCTCCCCAGATGTCAGCGGTGGCAGCGGTGGCAGGCTTGGGCTGTGGCCAGGGTACAGAAGCACCTCCTATTGATGTTCCCGAGTCCGACCCATAGGAAGAGAAGAGGGGACAGGGGAGTCAGAGACCTCTCTTTCTGGTTGTGTCCATGACCAAATAATGAGACTCAGTGATCAGTCTCACGACACCAGGTGGCTGGGAAAGCCACACAGAGACATGATTTGGGGCAACAAAACACCATTTGGGCAACGAAAGTTGCCACACTTCCAGGGTCTTCTCACCAGCCCTTGAGGGCTCTAGAGAAAAAGCAGAAAGCCACATACAAGGTGGAAGGAGGGATGCCGGTAGGGGGTGGTGAGTCCCATGTCATCTATCATGCATACCTGAAGCTGACTTTGTTATCAACTGTTTACGCTGAAATCTATTTAACATATACTATATCCTGTCTTGGCTTCTTGAATGGAGAATGTCCACCAAAACTGCAAGATCATCTTCATATCAAGCCTGCACTACCATGTCTGGATCAAGTAGCTGAGAACACTATGTGCCAGCCACATGCCAAGTCCCAGGCCCCAAGCTGGGTAGGGGTCAGGAAGAGCGTTCCAAAGAGCTAACACAGAGGCTCATTGCTATCTCTCTACCAAGGTGGGTGGCACCATGGGGCTGCAATGCCTGCTTTTGTGCTTTTCTGGCACCTCCCCCAGTGCTGCCAACTGGCCCTTCTGAAGGGCCTGTGTTTGCCACCCTCCGCCTTCACACTAATTTGCTATTTCTAATTTGCTCTGGGCTAGGAGAACAGATAAAACTAGGGCCCTCACTGGTTACAGTACATCAAATGCTCAACACACATTCTCTTCTTTGAACCTCACCCAGCCCCTAGGGAGAGACAGATCAGGACCAGCCACGTGTCTGTGCAGGTCATTTCAGTTTCCATTTTCTTCCCTCTAAAATGGCAAAAATAACAGTAACTACTCCATGAAACTAGTGTGAGGATTAAATATCCACGGAATGCTTAGGACAGGCCCAGCAGAGTGACAATAACGATATCAACAAAATGAGAGCTAACATTCAGTGAGCATTTAGAATGTTCCAAAAATTATTCTAAGTGCTGTACACAGACCAGCTCACAAGAAACCTATATTGTAAGTATCATTACTTCCCCCACCCTACAGATGAGAAAAATGAGGCATGGAGAAGTGATTTTCTAAAGATCACACAACTAGGCTGGGCGTCGTGGCTCACACCTGTAATCCCAGCACTTCGGAGGCTAAAGCGGGCGAATCACCTGAGGTCAGGAGTTCGAGGCCAGCCTGGCCAACATGGTGAAACCCTGTCTCTACTGAAAATATAAAAATAAGCCAGGCATGGTGGTGGGCACCTGTAATCTCAGCTACTCAGGAGGCTGAGGCAGGAGAATTGCTTGAACCCGGGAGGCAGAGGTTGTGGTGAGCTGAGATCATGCCACTGTACTCCAGCCTGGGTGACACAGTGAGACTCCATCTCAAAAATCAATAAAGATCACAAAGCTGGTAAGCTGAAATTTGAACCCAACCATATTATTCTGGAGCATATAGTAAGCGCTCCATAAATATTGCTATTCCTGACTTATCATCTGACACCATTTTGTTTGTAGACATGCTAACTGCCTGCCTCAGATACCAGAACACAAGCCTTTGAGAGCCAGAACTTGACGCTGTACCGGCCTGTGCCTAGAACTTTACCTGGCACACAGCAAGCACGCCGTATTAACTGTTAAAAATGCATCAGCAACTGAGGGAAGGCCTAAGGTAGCAGCTCTCAGACTTTACTCAACACACAAACTAGACATAAGAATGCAGATTCTTGCCCATACCCCCTTGCGATGCCAAGGCAAGTGGTCCTATGACCCCACTCTGAGAAATAACCCTTAAAGAACAGCTCCTGGTATCCGGCAGGGATTCTCTGACTGCCCCTTCTGCCACTCTCCAGACTGGAGCATTCCCCACAGGGCTGAGGTTTGAAGCATGACCTCCAGATAGGGGAGCCGATGTTGGGGACTCTTAGGAAAGCAGGACGGCTTCCTGCCTGCAAGCTAGGGAGAGCTGTGTGCAGAACGCAGGCTAGTGACAATCCCCCAGCCCGGGGAAGGCCAGGAGCATCAAGCTGGGCCAGTCAGGGTCGGGAGGTAGATGCAAAGGGCTGGCACTCCAGCGTGGTCAGAGGCTAATGCTAGGCACTTGCTTCTGGAATCCCAGGGTCTCCTAAGGGCTCCTCAGCACAACCTGCTGGGGCAAATGCTCTCAGCTTCCCAGACCCGAGGTTCTCACTCCAAACAAAATCTCATTTCCCACAACTCACCTTGGCACACCTTGTGCTGTACCCATCTCCCTAAATACACCAGGTGTCTAAAAATCTGAGCCTCATTCATGTTCTTCTCTCTGCCTGGAATGCCAACCACTCCCAATCCATCTCCTTCCTTCAAGGTCCAGATCGATGTCACCTCTTCCGTGAAGCCGCCCAGATCACACCGGCTGGTGGTGGCTCTAGGCCCTATATATTTGGTTCTGTGCTGTGACTCATCACTCCCACTACACATGAGCAGAGACCATGTCTCCATTACGCACTCACTCAGTACCCACTGGGCAGACACTAGAGACCAGGAACTGACACGCTGATGATGTCACAGTAACAAACAAGTCCCAGCTGCTGCCTCTCAGGGCAGGGAGAAAGCCCTAAAGGGGAAGTAGGAGGAGCCCCTTACCCAGTGTGTGCAGGATCAGCTTTGGGTACCCGCCTTCTGCTTTGACACGGACGGGTACTACATGGTGAACTCGTGTGTGTGACAGAGGGAACACCATGGGGCCCAGCTGCCAGTGAGAAGAGGACCCCCCCGGTACCGATCCAGCAGTCACCCACTGAGCACTGACCTGAAGTGGGAGCAACTGCTGGCTGGACAAGGGATCCCCCCACCGACAACTGCTCCCCAGGGGGAGGGATGAGGGTGGAGGTTTTGCCCCCTGGGGGAGGGGGAAGCAAGCTCAACCCTCCTGTGCTGGCAGGCCGGGCTCGGGGATTCCCGGCTGCTCCTTCCTTCTTCTTCATGTTCTAAAGAAGGAAGAGGAATGCAAATCAGCCAGTCCTGCTGGAGTCCCACTGCCACCAGAAAACCCCACGAGGAGGGCCACGGTGACCCCAGACCCCCAACATCTGTGTAACCAAAAGATGGCCCTACCTAACACCCCCATTGTTACGGGCTATATCTAATGCATCATAATTCTGAATCTATCACAAATAAGGTTCATTTTAAAACCCAGCACCCCACTTCATTCATCAGGGAAATGCAGATCAAAGCTACAATGACAGCCATTCTCGCCAGAATGGCTAAAATGTAGATTATCAAGTATTGACTATGATATGGAGTCAACATTCATGCACTGCTGGTCAAAGTGTAAACTGCTGAACTACTCTGAAAGATTATTTGAAAGGATCTATAAAGCTCAACATAGGAACTTAAACTTATGACTCTGCAATTCCACTCCTAGATATAAACCAACAGAAATCATACATATATGCATCAAAAGACATGAACTCAAACATCTACAGCAGCACTATTTCTAATAGCCCCAAACTGGAAACTACCCAAATGTCCATCATCAGTAAAACTTAAATCAATTGGGTAAATTCTCACAATGGTATATGCCACAACAATGAGAATGAACAAACTACATGCAACACCATGGATGACTCTCACGAAAATGACATTGAGTAAAAGAAAGAAATCACACCACAACAGGACTAGATGTATGATTCCATTCATGAAAGTTAAGAACAAGCAAAATCTAGGGTATCTGAAGTCAGGATAGTGGTTACTCAGGGTAGTTAATGGAAGGGATCAGGAGAGATACCTCCAGAGTGCTGGCAATCTTTTGCTTCTTGAGCTAGGTGTGAATTTATAAATTGGGTTTTTAAAATTTCACTGAGTTCTGCATTTATGATTTGTACACTTTTTTACATGCATACTATACTTCAAGAAAATGCTTTAAAAAAACAAACAAAAAACTGAGTACCAAAGCATGAGCCAGAAACCAGCACAAGTCACACAGATGAATGAAGGTAATGTGTTCCCTACTTGTACGGAAAGCAGTCGCTTGAAAGAATAGTAAGTCCAACCCTGAAGTCAACAGACCTCAAAGACCTCAGTGTGAGTCCCGCTGTGCCAGCTATTTCTAGCTCTGTCA
Organism: Sapajus apella; assembly: GCF_009761245.1. NCBI lineage: Eukaryota > Metazoa > Chordata > Mammalia > Primates > Cebidae > Sapajus > Sapajus apella. The sequence goes on along the minus strand of NW_022436983.1, from coordinate 10,108,387 downwards.
CCCTGGGCAAGTCCCCAACTCTCCCTAAGCCTCTATTTCCTCATCTCATAGAGGAAAGGGAGAGGATGTTTAAATCATATGAGAAACACCTAAAAACACTACCTGGCCCACAGCTGATGCTCATTAAATGTTAGTTGCCTCCAAGCGAGAGAAAGAATCACATCCCAACCAGTCCACTGGATTGGACTTGCATTTCTCTCTTAAGGGCCAGCTGGCCAACTTCAAGGATCCCAAATCATCACCAGCATGAAGCAGAAAAGAGGAGAAAGAGATGGTAAGAGGAAAAGCATTATTTCAGAGTTACAAAGCTTCAAAAACACATCTCAACACAGTATTCCTGCCAAAAACAAAAGCCAATCCACTTGGTCCTTGGGTCCCCGAAATCATGACTCTGATTTCATCTCCCCACTCCACCCTTGCAGCCAAGTAAAGGCCAACTTTAGGCAACTGAGCCCAGCCCAGCCCAACCTGTTCCTATGAATAGGAGCTGAAAGGGGAAAAGCCAGAGGCAGAGTAGCTCAGAACAAAGACCTGGGAGCCAGGATAACACCATCAGCAGAAGCCGTGCAGGACTCCTAGTGCCCACCTCAACGGCTTCCCGACAGAACTCTCCCAAATCTTCCTTATTCAAGACGCAGCCTGGGATGAACACACGAGTCCCTCTGATCCACTCTAATAGCTAGGACAGAAACACCATCTCTGGCAGCAAGTGACTGATGCTCCTCAGCTCAGAGGCTTTGCATCTGCTGTTCCTGTGTGAACCACCCTTTGATCATTCTTCCCTTGCCTACAGGTCCCTTCTTCCAGGAAGCCTTCCTTGGTTCTCACAACTATGGGCTGCATGCCCTTCCTCTAGCACCCAGGGCACCCCTCAGTCATGGAACCTTTCCTGCCATGTTGTAATCACATCTTTACCTGCTTGTCTCAACTCAACTCTGAGCTCCATGACAGCAGAGGTCTCTCGTTCACCCCTGGTGCAGGACCTGGCACAAGGCAGATGCTCACTGAACATTTGCTGAACTGAAGGAGCTGAACTGTAAGGGGAGCGATGGGCTCTGGACTGGTTGGCCACAAATATCACGTGACCATGGCCACCACGGCCAAGCAAGGGTGGAACTCACTGCGATGTTGAGCTTGATGGTCTGGCCCTCCTTGAAGCCCAGGTCCAATTTGGGGCTTTGGTCTGGGTTCTGGGCTTGTTTTGCAAATTCGCACTGCTGTTTCACCCACCTGGGGAGAGAACATGAGGAAAACGGTAAGGAAGGAAGAGACCAGCTGCCCTGCAATCACTGGCTCACTTCACTGCTGCCTGCCATCAGTCCAGGCTGAGGCTCATAGGGAGATGGGGTGGTAGAAAGAGTGCAGGCTTGGGAGTGAGGCCTGAATTCAAATCCTGCTCTGGCACTTAAGTAGCTGCATGCGCACTGGTTTCCTTGTCAGCAAAATATGCCAACAATTCTATTGGTCTTCAAGATAGCTACGAGTTCAGTGAGATCACTTGCATAGAGGGTCCTAACACTCGTCTCTGGGACACGTGAGAGCCTGCCCTTCCCTCTGCAGCTTGTGGCCTGGGAACTAAGATGTGATCTCTACACACCCCTGAACACTCAGGAGGCAGATGGGAGACAAGACAGATACCCAGAAGTAGAGGGCAACACAAAGGTCACCCACCCTCCATACCACACCACCCAGCATCTCCAGGTCAGGGAAGAGCCAGAGGCACCCACACGAGTGGCTGGGCACAGCCCACCCACTGGCAGTGTGAGGTGGGGCCCTGCAGATGGTGGAGGAGGGCTTCCTGCCCTGTCCCTTAGCTTCAGAAAAGGACATCAGGGCATCTGCTGGGTGCCCTGGGAATCCAAGCACCACTGACTACATGGAGGAGCAGGCCCAGAAAGGTCACAGGAGCCTCATGAGGACTCTGGCTGCTCAGGGGCCTGGTAAGGGAAGACAGGTGGCAGGCCTGAAGGCCAGTATGGTAGAGATCGGCCCTGGGTAAAGGAAAAGGCTTTAGAGCAGAGACGAACATTGGCAGAGAAGAGAGGTGGCTTGCCCTGGGTTTTCCTGAGTCTCTGCTGCCAGACAAATCACACACAACCAGTTGGGTATCCTAACCTGGAAGATCATTCTGCCCAGGGAAAGAAGGCAGGGGCATGAGCATGTATCTCCCAGAACCACTCACTTGAAATGATCCTGCAATGCAACATTGAAGTCAAAGGCATCACCTCGGTCCCCGAAGCCAATTCCAATAAACGCCCGTCGCCCTGGGGGGGACAAAAAAATATCAATCCCACCTTCCAAAGGCATAGAAAACCTTTCTCAAGAGGAGGAAGCACAAGGACCCATGCCTACCGTTTCCATCTTCAATGCGGATCACGAAGTACCTGCTGGAATCCGTCACGCTCTCCACAGCTGTGCCAGGAAACTGATCCACTGGGGCCTGAGCAAAGAGCTCCCCTGAAAGCACAGGTCAGGCTGAGCCCTGAGCCCCTTTCCAGCCAGGTGTTTCTACCATACCACTGGGCCTTTTTCCTGCAAGGCACCTCTAGCCAGCTGAGACAGATTGGCAAACCTTACTCTGGGATTCAAATCAAATCCATTCTTGCTAAAGGGAAGACACAGAAAATATAACCAAGGAAAGATTTAAGTTAGAGATGGCTTACAGGTCAAATCTAGCCCACAGTTTAGTATTTTGCCTGGCTTCTCTTAAAATTAACCTCTATCAATGCTGAGCCTCCAAGCCTACCTGAGAATAAGCTGGAGCTGCTAGCCCACCCGTTCCATCTGCTTTACCTACTTACATTACCTGCCCAAACCCTGAGTGTCCTAGAACAGGTGAGCCCTGCCCTAGGTACACCTGCTGACTAGGCCTAGTGCCTGTGGCAGGACAGTAAGAGGGGCCAGTGAGCCCCATGGAAAGAAGGGAGGAAGTTTTCACACCCATAGACAATCTGAAGCAGGCTGATTTAATTCAATCCTAATTACAGGGTAAGTGTGATTAGCTTTAAAAGGATCCTTTGTGAAACACATCCCATTGTCAACTACAGCACTCCCCAGGTGCAGTGCAACCTAAAACTTCCACGAGCATTTATAACAGGCATCAGTTTTTCACATGTGCTGACCTCTGTTAGTGCTTTTAGTATTTTTTGTTTTGTCTTTTAGAAACAGGGTCATGGACTGGGTGTGGTCCCAGCACTGTGGGAGGCTGAAGTAGGATATGTTGCTTGAGCCCAGAAATATGATTTATACCTTTTTTTTTTTTTTTTTACCCCTGAGATGGAGTCTCGTCCTATTGCCCAGGCTGGATTGCAGTGGCGTGACCTCAGCTCACTGCAACCTCTGCCTCCCAGGTTCAAAGAATTCTCCTGCCTCAATCTCCCGAGTAGCGGAGTTTTAGATTCAATTGCCGGAATCTAACCAGGTGCCCGTCACCGCACCTGGCCAATTTTTGTATTTTTAGTAGACGTGGGGTTTCACTATGTTGGCCATGCTGGCCTTGAACTCCTGACCTCAAGTGTTTTGCCCGCCTCAGCCTCCCAAAGTGCTGGGATTACAGGCATGAGCCACTGCACCCAGCCAAGCCCAGGAATTTGAGACCAGCATGAGCAACATGGGGAAACCCGTCTCTACAAAAAATATAAAAATTAGCCAAGCATGGTGGCATGCACATTTAGTCCCAGCTCCCTGGGAGCCTAAGGCAGGAGGATCCCTTAACCCCAGGAGAGTCGGAGGATGCAGTGAGCTGAGACTGCGTCACTGCACTCCAGCCAGGGTGACCAAAAAAAAAAAAAGAAACAGGGTCATGTTCTGTTGCCCAGGTTGGAGTGCAGTGTGCAGCGGACCATAGCTCACTGTAGCCTCGACTCTTGGGCTCAAGCAATCTTCCTGCTTCAGCCTCTCGAACAGCTGGGAATACAGGCACATGCCACCATGTCCACTCAATTTCTTTTATTAGAGATAGGGTCTCGATATGCGGTCCAGGCTGCTAACTCCTGGCCTTGTGATCCTCCCACTTTGGTCTCCCAAAGCCCTAGTATTACAGGCATGAGTCACACCTGGCTGGTGCTTTAAGTATTTAGCCAAATACCTTCTACTGAGTCCTGTGGTTTCGAGGTAACTTTGTTTTTTGTGTTTTTGTTTTCTTTTTCAGACAGTCTTGCTCTGTCACCCAGGCTGGAGTACAGTGGCAAAAATCTCAGCTCACTGCAACCTACACCTCCTTGGTTCAAGTGATTCTTGTGCCTCAGCCTCCGAAGTAGCTGGGATCACAGGTGTGCACCACCACACCTGGCTAACTTTTGTATTTTTATTAGAGACAGGGTTTTGCCATATTGTCCAGGCTGGTCTGGAATTCATGGGCTCAAGTAATCCACCTGTCTTGGCCTCCTGAAGTGCTGGGATTACAGGCATGAGCTACCATGCCCGGCCTAGAGGTAATTTTGTAATCAAGGCTGAACTGATTCAAAACCAACAGCCCTAGAATCTGCAGCTTGTCAATTTATCTGCCTTCTGTTCCAACCTCAACAAGATACCTTCAGCCTATAGCAGTTCTCAATCAGGGGCGATTTTGCTCCCCTGTCCCCAAGAGACATCTAGCAATGTCTAGAGATAATTTTGATTGTCACAACTCGGGGGGTGCTGCTAAATATCCTCAGTGGGCTCCACAGCTCTCCAAAACAAAGACCCATCTGGCCCCAAATGTCAACAGTGCTGAGGCTGAGAAAGCCGGGCCTAGAGTGATATGCTCATTACCTCATGGGAAGGTCAGAGACTAACGTGACCCAGGTATGACCTTAAGCTAAGAGCACCTTAGGGTGGGTCCCACAGGGCAGGCTCAGCCCTGGGCAGTGGCTGTTACATTAGGCAGTCATGTTAAAGTCACAGTTCCCAAATTCCGCAGAGAACGAGAGGTGTTACCATTCTCTCATGACACTACCTGGGATATCCCAGCAATTCTCCAGCTAAAATCTTCTGGTCTGGCCATGGCAGCTGCCTCTTCAAACTCCTCTGCCGCCAGTACCCAAGTTCCCAAAGAACAAATCAATGCTTTGGGTTGCCTTGCAGTTCATAAAGCGATTAGATAAATAACTGCTCACTTCCTGTCTCCAACACTCTTATGAAGGAGGAACTAATATGATCCTCATTTCAACAAGAAGGAGGCCAAGGCTCCAGAGGTCACATGGCTCACCCAACGTCCAGCAGCTCAGGCAGAACATAGTTCTGAGAAGAGGCAGCCAGTTCTGTCTCTAAACTTTTGCACTTTCTTCTGCTCTACAAAGGAAAATCTCTACAGATTAAAAAAAAATGACTGAATGTTGTGGCACCTGACTGGGCCAGCACTATGTCTGAACCCACTCGGGGTCACGGCTAGGGGGACTCCAGAGGCACTGGTGGCCCAGGACTTCTGAAGTCTCCCTCAAGACGATCTCTGCCAGCTGACCCCAACACAACCCAGCTCAGCTTGTCCTCTCCCTACAGAAAGAGCTGAGTAGGACAGTTTTCAGCTCCTTCAGTGAATGGGTGTGGTCAGCTCTGGGAGTTTCGGCTGCGTTGATAAACAATTCCTCTGTAGGAAGCAGAGCCCAGCGGTAGAGGCTGTGTATCTTCACCCCGCCTGTCTTCAAGGTCCATTCCAGGGCTTCCTACTTCCTACCCAGACCAAGCTGCAGTCTCCTTTCCTTGGCCTCCACCTTTTCCTGAGGACTCCTAAAAAGAACTGGTGTTTGACAGGAAATACTCGTTTTTACACCCGGGGACAGTACATTCTACAACTAAGGTGAGGGAATGGTACAGCTTAAAGGTACACACACATCTCTGACTTTCAGGACAGGTTCCCATGACCCCTGAGCAGCCTGGTCAGACCAGGCCAACTCTCCCTTCATAAAGTGGGAGTGCGCCCCCTCAGCTTGGAGCGGCCTCCCTTACGGTTACCTGAGGTCCTGTCCTCTAGCTTGATGTAGGCCATCTGCCCCTTTGCAGTGATCCTCAGCCGGCCACTCCATGATGGCTGGTCCAGCTGCCACTCCGCGGCCCTGAAGAGACAAACACCACTGAACCTCTGCCAGAGGCTCCTGCTTCGTGACCCCAATGCTGGGGATGGAAAGGACTGCTTGTTCTAGCCCAAGGGTTGGCAAACATTTTCTGTAAAGGGTCAGGCAGTAAATATTTTTGGCTTTTCAGACCACACAGCCTGTCACAAGGCATCTGTGATGCTGTAGAGTAAAAGCAATATGGTATATGCACATGTTGATGCTTTAGGTATCTTAAATGAATGTTTTCTACTGAGCACAGCTGTATTTCAATCAAACTGTAGACACTGAAACCTGAAATTCATATAACGTTCCCAGTTTGAAATATTCTCCTTTAAAAATTTTCCAAACCATTGAAAAAAATGTAAAAACCATTCTTAGGTATGAGCCATACAAAAACACAGTATGTTGTCGATGGGGGACCCATTCTCTAGACCAGAGTCCTCCTCTGGATAGGACTTCCTTCCAGTTTCCTTTCTGTAGAGGAAGCAGCTGCAAAAACCTGTTTCTGTTTCTTTTTCTTTTTGAGACAGAGTCTCACTCTGTTGCCCAGGCTAGAGTGAAATGGCACAATAATCTCAGCTCACTGCAACCTCTGCCACCAGGGTTCAAGCAATTCTCCTGCCTCAGCTTCCCAAGTAGCTGGGACTGCAGGCACGCACCACCACATCCAGCTAATTTTTGGATTTTTAGTAGAGTATTTTTAGTAGAGTTTCACCATGTTGGCAAGGATGGTCTCGATCTCTTGATCTCATGATCCACCTGCCTTGGCATCCCAAAGTGCTGGGATTACAGGCGTCACACACAGCGCCCGGCCACCTGTTTCTATTTCTGACATTGCTCGACTGCAGTGGTCAGAGTGACCCTTTGAGACCAGTGAGACTATCTTGAAGGAAAAAGACAGTGGGGAGCAATCACCAGAAGAGAAAAGGAGAACAACAGTACATGTGAGAAAAGTGAATGGGTGCTTAGGAAGCAACCCAGGAAAAACCATGAACCTACAGGAATGCTTTTTTTTTTTGAGACAGAGTCTCGCCCGGTTGCCCAGGCTGGAGTGCAATGGTGCGACCTCAGCTTACTGCAACCTCCGCCTCCCGGGTTCAAGCGATTCTCCTGCCTCAGCCTCCCAAGTAGCTGGGATTACAGGCACGCACCACCACACTCAGCTCATTTTTTGTATCTTTAGAACAGATGAGGTTTCACCATGTTGACCAGGCTGGTCTCAAACTCCTGACCTCATGATCTGCCCGCCTCGGCCTCCCAAAGTGTTGGGATTACAGGCGTGAGCCACCAAGCCTGGACAGCAATGCCTCTCTTGGCTCTGATTTGTTTGAGACGGGGTCTCACTCTGTCACCCAGGCTGAAGTGCAGTGGTGCAACCACGGTTCACTGAAGTCTCAACCTCCTGAGCTCAAGAGATCCTCCCTCCTGAGTACAGGTGTGTACCAACACACCCAGCTAATTTAAAAAAAAAAAAAAAAATTAAGAGATAGGGTCTCACTATGTTGCCCAAGCTGGTCCTGAAGTCTTGGGCTCAAGGAATCCTCCCGCCTAGGCTTCCCAAAGTGTTGGGATTACAGGCCTGAGCCCCCACAGCCAGCGGTTTTGGCAGTTTTTTTTTTTTTTTTCTTGAAGTGGAGTCTCGCTCTGTTGCCCAGGCTGGAGTGCTGAGGGACGGTCTCAGCTCACTGCAGCCTCCGCCTCCCACATTCAAGCATTCTCCTGCCTCAGCCTCCAGAGTAGCTGGGACTACAGGTGCCTGTCACCACGTCCAGCTAATTTTGGTATTTTCAGTAAAGACAGGGTTTTACCATGTTGGCCAGGCTGGTCTCCAACTCCTGATCTAGTGATCCACCCGCCTCTGCCTCCCAAAGTGCTGCAGGCATGAGCCACCGTGCCTGGCCCTGTTTTGGCTCTTTTAAAGCAATAACTTCATTATAACTCTATCAAAACAGAAAAAAAATAATAACTTCACATTTTAGTTCCACGAAAAGGTCAGTAAAATCCCCAAATAGCAAAAATTGCGGGTGTTTCTGGGAGACTCTTCTTGGAAGTCCCTATGCCAGTTCTCCAGAGCTGCACAAATGCAGACTCTCAATTCAGAAAATCAGCAGACTCAGTTCCTCTTACCAGGCCTGAGATTCAGGCTAAGGACAGCTCCAAGACTTAGGTGCAGGCACTGGTAGCTTCCTCTAAGCCAAACCAGCCAGTCCTGACAATTTGTAACCTCGCTCTCTGGGGCACCAAGAGGAAACAAACTCATCCTACTGAAGACACAACAGGGGACGGGGGTAAACGACCATCAACGGTTTCATGGTCCATCTCCAGTGTGAGGACAGAAAGCAAATGTATTCTGGTTACTGCTGTTATTTTGGTTTCAATACTATTTTAAAATATCTCATGAATGTAGTGTTCACTAACACATCTTTTCACGATAAAATCAGCTATGAGCCCATGGTAACACAACTGGAAAGTAACAAGAGGATATGTGGACACTCCATCATTCTTGTGGTGCAGGCCAATCCTGTATTTCCGAAAAACTTGGACAACCATCGCCTTCAAGAGCCACCCAGGCCCCAGCACATACGAGCACTCCCCACCACCACTCAGCGGCACAAAACAGCCATAGGCCAAGTTGTCTGTATGAAGCATATCTTTTTTCTTTTAATATTTTTCGTCTCGTTTGCATAGATAACGCATACAAAGGGTAACAAAATGCAAATAGTATAAAAGGGAAAGGAAGTCTCCTTCCAACCGCGCGGTTCCCCTCCCCAGGGCAGTTTCCTGTGTTCCCTTGCAGAGATACTCTGTATGTTTACAAGCATGTATGTTTATTAGTCTCAGGTAGAGATTAGAGAAATGTAGATGGGATCTTCCCAACTGTCCCAGGCTGGGTTCAAGGGTGAAATTCGTGGGAAGGGATCTGAGTAGGAAGGGGGCCTTGGGCTTCGACCGTCAGCTTAAAGCTACCCTGGACGAGTCCTTTCGGCCGGCTCTGGGCTCCCTCCCCTCCTCTCGGGGATTTCCGTCTGTGATAGCGCACCTCCCCGCTTAAAGCTTTTCAAAGATCCCTTCAAGGCCATCGGTTAGCGCTGAAAGAGAAGCATCTACGACACCACCACCCTCGACCAAGGATAGGTACCCGGCAGCCCACCCGGGTTCCCCAAGTACTAGACACGGCTTTAACGCCTTCCCCCGCCGCCAGGAGTCCCGTGCGTCGTGCTGAGACGGCCGGAACTCTGGGTCCGCCTCCCTGCTCGGGCCTGTAACTGGAAGAAGCAGCAGCATTAGCTCCCTCTCGCCCCTACACTGGCCAGGGATGTCCTCGGTTCCCGCAGTGGGTGTGTCCGGGTGGCGGAGAAAGGGTTAAATCGGAGCTAGCCTGGTCTGGCGGCGGGGAGTCACCTGTAGCCACGGTTGGTAGCCCGCGGAGGGATGCGGTAGACGTGGACGTCAGGCTTGACACACAGCACCGACTCGTACCCGCTCTCCTCCATCGCGACGCCTGGAGCCCACCGGACTTCCGGCTCCTTCCACCGTTCCCCCGTTCTACGGCCGGAAGCGGTGCGACTCTGTGACCAGGTTGGCTAGAGCGGCAGCTAGGGGGGCCTCAGCGCCGCCTCTTTTGTGTGCCCTCTGCTGGAGGCCTGGCTCAAGACACGCGGCGGGCCACCTCCGGAGGCTTCGCTCTCCCTCCAGACACCCTCTAACGCAGAGAAAGCGCCCGGGACCCCGCCATATACGGACCCTCCATAACCCGTGGTCTGGGTGTGGATCATCCCCATCGCTTCAGTTCTTAGGCCTGGGACCCAGTTGGCCTAGAGGCAAAACTGTAGCCCACCCTGCAGCATCTCTGTCCGCCAGCCTTTGCCTCCACTCCGCCCTAGCCTGGATGTGCTTTCCTCTCCTGACTGTTAAGGTTCAGCTGTCACCTGATCCACCAAATTAAGCGCCCTTACCCTACCGCCCACCATGCTTCACCTATGGGAACCCACGTATGTGCTCAGGGCCCTGTGTGGCCACACCTCAACAACGAGTTGTAGTCAAAGAAGTAAAGTTTAGTAACACAAGTAATTTAAGAAGAATCCAGGCCTGGCGCGGTGGCTCACGCCTGTAATCCCAGCACCTTGGGAGGCCAAGGTCGGTGGATCACTTGAGGTCAGGAGTTCGAGGCCAGCCTGGCCAACATGGTGAAACCCCGTCTCTACTAAAAATACAAAAATTAGTTGGGCTTGGTGGCTTATGCCTGTAGTCCCAGTTACTCCAGAGGCTGAGGCACTAGAATCGCTTGAACCCGGGATGCAGAGGTTATGGTGAGCTGAAATTGTGCCACTGCACCTCAGCCTGGGTGACAGAGCAGTATTCTGTTTCAAAAAACAAAAAGAAAAAAGAATTCCAGTCTTTTTGATGGGGTCTCCCTCTGTCGCCCAGGCTGGAGGGCAGTGGCGTGATCTTAGCTCATTGCAACCTCTGCCTGCTGAGTTCCAGCGATTCTCCTTCGTAGCTGGAACTAAAGGCATGTGCCACTGTGCCCGGCTAATTTTTTATTTTTATTTTTTATTAGAGATGGGGTTTCATCATATTGGCCAGGCTGGTCTCGAACTCCTGACCTCATGATCCACCCACCTCAGCCTCCCAAAGTTCTAGGATTATAGGTATGAGCCACTGCGCCCAGCTAAGAATACCAGTCTTGACTTCGATTTCTCCCAGAATATTCTGGGAGATACTATGTTTACCGTAGCCAAATTCTCAAAATCCCTCCTTCCCTACCATTCTCTCATTCATTATGTGAGTTGAGTGCCTACAATGTGCCATTCTCTATGTGGGGCACAGCTGATCCCAAATCCCTGACTCACTGAAGACCCAAAACTTTCCACACCCCTTCTTTCCTTTTCTCTCTCACTCTAACTCCTTCTACTTTTGCTTTTTTTTTTTTTTTTTTTCCAGACGGAGTCTCACTGTGTTGCCCAGGCTGGAGTGCAGTGGTACGATCTCAGCTCACTGCAATCTCTGCCTCTCTGGTTCAAGCGATTTCCTACCTCAGCCTCCCAAGTAGCTGGGATTACAGGCGCCTGCCACCACACCTGGCTAATTTTTGTATTTTTTTGGTAGAGACAGGGATTTCACCAGGTTAGCCAGGCTGTTCTCAAACTCCTGACCTCAAGTGATCCACCCGCTTTGGCCTCCCAAAGTGCTGGAATTACAGACATGAGCCACCGTGCCTGGCCATTTCTACTCATTTTTTTATAAGCTTTTTATTATAGGATTGATCTAACCACTTACATTTTTATTGTAAAATATATATAACATAAAATTACCATTTTAAGAGTGCAATGCTGTGAAATCAAGTACATTCACAATATTGTGCAACCATACCATGCTTTCCAGAATTTTTCATCATCCCAAACAGAAACGTCACACCCATTAAGCAATAACTCCATTACCTCCTGCCCCATCCCTTGGTAACCTCTGTCCTACTTTCTATGAATTTGCCCATTTTAGATACCTCTTACAAGTGGAGTCATGCAATATTAGGCTTTTGTGTCTCTTATTTCACGTAGGATCAAGTTTTCAAGGTTCATTCATGTTGTAGCATGGATTAGAATTTCATTCCTGTTCATGGGTGAATAATATTCCATTGCATGTATGTACCATATTTTGTTCATTCATCTGTCAGCAATTGGGTCTTTATCACCTTTTGGTATTGGGAATCAGGCTGCTGTGAGCATTGGTATTCAAACACTTGTTCAAGTCCTTGTTTTCCATTTTCTTGAGCGTATATGTACACGTGAAACTGCTGAGTTACACAATAATGCTACTTTTAGCGGTTTGGTTTCGTTTTGTTTGAAACGGCATCTCACCCTGTTGCCCAGGCTGGAATGCATTGGCATGATCATGACTCACTGCAGCCTCTACCTCCCAGGCTCAAGTGATCCTCCCAACTCAGTCTCCCAAGCAGCTGGGACTACAGGTGTGAACCTCCATGTCCAGCCTTGTTTGGCTTTTTGAGGAGCCTCCAAACTGTCTTCCACAGCAGCAGTATCATTTTACATTCACAGGGGTTTCAATTGCTTCACATTTTTGTGAATATTGATCATTTTCCTCTTTTTTTTTTTTTTTTTTTTGGTTAAAGACAGGGCCTCTGTCTCCCCACAATGGAGTGCAACGGTGCAGTCATCGCTCACTGCAGCCTCAAACTCCTGTGCTCAAGGGATCCTCCTGCCTCACCCTTTTGAGTAGCTGGGCCTGTAGGCACACACCACCCTACCCTGCTAATTTTCATACTTTTTGTAGAGTCGGGGGGTCTTTCTGTGTTGCCCAGGCTGGTCTTGAATTCCTGTCTTCAAGAGATCCTGCTGCCTCAGCTTCCAAAGTGCTAGGATTATAGGCATGGACCACCACACCTGGCCGACTTTTTTTTTTTTGAGACTTAAGTCTCATTTTACTGCCCAGGCTAGAGTGCAGTGGTGCAATCTCGGCTCACTGCAACCTCTGCCTCCTGGGCTCAAGCGATTCTCCTGCCTCAGCCTCCCAAATAGCTGGGACTACTGGCACGTGCCACCACGCACAGCTAATTTTTGTATTTTAGTAGAGACAACGTTTCACCATGTTGGCCAGGATGGTCTCGATCTCCTGACCTCGTGATCCACCCGTCTCAGCCTCCCAAAGTGTTGGGATTACAGGCGTGAGCCACGTGCCCTGCCTTTTTTTTTTTTTGGTCATAGCTTCACTCTCATTGCCTTGGGTGGAGTGCAATGGCACCATCTCAGCTTACAGCAACCTCTGCCTTCGGGTATCAAGTGAATCTCCTGCCTCAGCCTCCTGAGTAGCTGGGATTACAGGCATGAGCCACCATGCCTAGCTAATTTTGTATTTTTAGTAGTGACAGGGTTTCATCATCTTGGTCAGGCTGGTCTCGAACTCCTGACCTCAGGAGATCCACCAGCTTCAACCGCTCAAAGTGCTGGGATTACAGGTGTGAGCCACCACACCTCGCCATTCAGAGCACTTTCACTTCTGTTCAGTCTAACAAAGACAGGCCTCGAGCACATACCCTATGCCAGGTGCCGAGTGCTGGGGTCACTGAGATGCAGCCAGTTCAGCTCCTATCATTCTAGAGCTCACAGACTGGAGGAGACAGAGAGAAAAGCAGTCATTGGCAATGCAGAATGAAAGCTACTATAATGAAGCAAATTCACAGGAAGCTGTGGGAGCAAGGAGAAGAAACCCACACACTCTGGGGACAGTCAGGGAGGGATCCCTGGGAGAGAGTACCCTGGCACAATAACCACTGTGAGGTTGGCAAGGCAACGATTGTTATCCTCATTGTGTGATGGGGGCCACTGAACCAGTGACAAGCTGGGGGAAATGACACTGCCAGGCAGTTGGAAGTCAGACAGCCCTTTGCCTTATTCTCAAACTCTAACCACATGGCTGGATACTCCTGAAATGCATTCCTAAACCTCTGCTGCTGAGAATAATTGGACCTACCGTCTGTTCCCAGTGTAACTACCTGTATACCAAACAAATCCAATTCAAGCCAACGGGCAAAGTATAGGCTCAGACAGAATCCATCCTGTGTGTGAGGTGGTGCGCAAGCGTGGAAAACCTCACTGTGACTCATCCAGCTGATTTCTGGTAGGTCCAGGGCCAAGGTGGGGATGTGATGTGAGCAAGCTTTCCCTGACAGCCTCCAGACATATATATGATAGGTCACTTATCTTTCTCTGCCGTATTTTCCTGCCGTCATAGATATTTCCAAGAGAAATTCTCCTATTTTTCAGATGAGGAAACCGCTTATAAAAGGGGCACTCACACCCAAAGAATCTTGAAAAAGAACAAAGTTGGAGGACTCACACTTCCTGATTTGAAAAGTTTTTATTTGTTTATTTTTCCATAGGTTATTGGGTTATAAGTGGTATTTGGTTACATGAATAAGTTTTTAGTAAGTTGTTGTGATTTTTTTGTTTGTTCGTTACATGAGTAAGTTTTGGTTATTTTGGTTACATGAGTAAGTTTTTTGTTTTTGTTTTTGTTTGATACAGAGTCTTGCTCTGTGGCCCAGGCTGGCATGGGAAGTGGCGTGATCTCGGCTCACCGCAACCTCCACCTCCTGGGTTCAAGTGATTCTCCTGCCTCAGCCTTCCAAGCAGCTGGGATTACAGGCATGCACCACCACGCCTAGCTAATTTTTTTTATTCTTAGTAGAAATCGGGTTTCATCATGTTAGCCAGGCTGATCTCAAACTCCTGACCTCAAATGATCTGCCTGCCTTGGCCTCCCAAAGTGCTGGGATTACAGGCGTGAGCCACCTTGCCTGGCATGAGTAAGTTCTTTAGTGGTGATTTGTAAGATTTTGGTGCACCCTTAACCAAGCACTATACACTACACCCTCTTTGTAGTCTTTTTTTTTTTCTTTTTCTGAGACAGAGTCTTGCCCTGTCGCCCAGGCTGGAGTGCAATGGTACTTTAGTAGAGACAGGGTTTCACCATGTTGGCCAGGCTGGTCTCGAACCCCTGACCTCGTGATCCACCTGCCTTGGCTTCCCAAAGTTCTGGGATTACACATATGAGCCACCATGCCCAGTCATATTTGTAGTTTTTATCCCTCACCCCGCCCCGAACCTGATTTCTTTTTCCTTCTTTTTTTTTTTTTTTGACATGGAGTCTTGCTCTGTCACCCAGGCTGGAGTGCAGTGATGCAATCTCAGCTCACTGCAACCTCCGCCTCCCAGATTCAAGCGGTTCTTCTGCCTCAGCCTCCTGAGTAGCTGGGACTGCAGGCATGTGCCACCACACCTGGCTAATTTTTTGTATCTTTAGTAGAGACAGGGTTTCAACATGTTGTCCAGGCTGGTCTTGAACTCCTGAGCTCAGGCAATCTGCCCACCTCAGCCTCCCAAAGTGCTGAGATTACAGGCGTGAGCCACCACGCCTGGCTGATAAATGAGACTTTCACAAAAATTTAAAACTTTTGTGCTTCAAAAGACAAAAAAGTGAAAATATAATCCACACAATGGGAGAAAAAGTTTGTAAATCATATATATAAGGAACATGTATCTAGAATTTATAAAGAACATTTACCATGCAATAATAAAAAGACAACCCAATATAAATGGACAAAGGCAGTCTGGGTGCTGTGACTCATGCCTGTAATCCCAGCACTTTGAGAGACTGAGGTGAAAGGATCACCTGAGCCCAGGAGGTCAAGGCTACAGTAAGCCATGTTCATGCCACTGCAGTCCAGCCTGTGGACAGAGTAAGGTTCTGCCTGAAAAAAAAAAAAAAAAAATCCAGGCATGGTGGCTCACACCTGTAATCCCAGCACTTTAGGAGGCTAAGGTGGGCAGATCACTTGAGGTCTGGAGTTCGAGACCAGCCTAGCCAACATGGCAAAACTGCGTCTCTACAGTTTTGTATCTAAAAATACAAACATTAGCTAGGCATGGTGCGTGTGCCTGTAATCCCAGCTACTAGGGAGGCTGAGGCAGGAGAATCGCTTAAACACAGAAGGCTGAGGTTGCAGTGAGCTGAAACTGGGCCACTGCCTTCCAGCCTGGGCAACGGAGCAAGACTCTGTTTAAAAAAAAATGGGGCCGGGCGCGGTGGCTCAAGCCTGTAATCCCAGCACTTTGGGAGGCCGAGGCGGGTGGATCACAAGGTCAAGAGATCAAGACCATCCTGGTCAACATGGTGAAACCCCGTCTCTACTAAAAATACAAAAAATTAGCTGGGCATGGTGGCGCGTGCCTGTAATCCCAGCTACTCAGGAGGCTGAGGCAGGAGAATTGCCTGAACCCAGGAGGCGGAGGTTGCGGTGAGCCGAGATCGCGCCATTGCACTCCAGCCTGGGTAACAAGAGCGAAACTCCGTCTCAAAAAAAAAAAAAAAAAAAAAAAATGGACAAAGGCTCTGAATAGACATTTTTCCAAGAAGATAAGCACATGGAGCTGTTCAGCATTATCAGCCATTAGGGAAATGCTCATCAAAACCAGAATAAGATAGCACTTCACACTCACACCCACTAGGATAGCTATAATTAAAAAAGATAAGTAGGGCCAGGTACAGTGGCTCACACCTGTAACCCCAACACACTAGGAGGCTACGGCAGGAGGATCCCTTGAGCCCAGGAGTTCAAGATCAGCCTGGACAAAATATTTTGTAGACTCCCATCTACAAAATATTTTAAAATTAGCCAGGTGTGGTGGTGTGCACCTGTAGTCCCAGCTACTCAGGTGGATAAGGTGAGAGGATCCTTTGAACTGCAGAAGCAGAGGTTGCAGTGAGCTATGATCATACCACTGAAGTCCATCCTGGGAGATAGAGCAAGACCCTGTGTCAAAACAAAACAAAACCAAAAGATAATAACAAGTGTTGGAGAGGATGAAGAAAAATTGGAACACATATATGTGGCTGGTAAGAAGGTAAAATGATACAGCCACTTTGGGAAAGTCTGGCTATTACTCAAAAGCTAAAAATAGAATTGTCATATGACTCAGCAATTCCACTTCTAGATACATATCCAAGAGAAATGCAAATGTTATGTTCATATAAAAACTTGGACATGAGGCCAGGCACGTTGGTTCATGCCTGTAACCCCAGCACTTTGGGAGGTCAAGGCGGGTGGATCACCTGAGGTCAGGAGTTCAAGACCAGCCTGGACAACATGGTGAAACCCCATCTCTACTAAAAATACAAACAAACAAAAAAATTAGCTAAGCATGGTGGGGGGGCGGTGCCTGTAATCCCAGCTACTTGGGAGGCTGAAGCCGGAGAACTGCTTGAACAACAACAAAAAAAGCTTGTAGATGAATGTTCATAGCAACATTATTCATAATAGCTAAAATGTGGAAACAGGCCAGGCATGGTGGCTCACACCTTTAATCTCAGCAGTTTGGGAGGCCAAGGCGGGAGGATTGCTTGAGCTCAGGAGTTTGAGCAGCCTGGGCAAACCTAATGAGACCTTGTCTCTACTTAAAATTTTTTTTATTTTTATTTTTATTTTCGTTTTTTAGACAGAATCTTGCTCTGTTGCCCAGGCTGGAGGCAATGGTGTGATCTCAGCTCACTGCAACCTCCGCCTCCTGGGCTCAAGCTACTACCCTGCCTCAGCCTCCTGAGTAGCTGGGATTACAGGTGCATGACCACCACGCTCGGCTAATTTCTGTATTTTTAATAGAGATGGGGTTTCGCCATGTTGGCCAGGCTGGTCTTAAACTCCTGACCTCGGGTGATCCGCCCACCTTGGCCTCCCAAAGTGCTGGGATTACAGGCGTGAGCCACCATGCCCAGCCATTAAAATGTTTTTAATTTAAAAAATTTTACAAATTGTAAGACGACCCAGGCATGGTGGCACGCATCTGTCGTCCCAGCTAGTAGCCACTCAGAGGCTGAGATGAGAGGATCGCTTGAGACCCGAAGTTTGAGGCTATAGGAAGCTATGATAACACTGCTGCCTTCCGGCCTGAGTGACAGAGCAAAACCCTGTCTCAAAAAAAAAAAAAAAAAAAAAAAAAGGCAGGGTACGGTGGCTCACACCTGTAATCCCAGCACTTTGGGAGGCTGAGGCAGGTGGATCTCGAGGTCAAGAGATCGAGACCATCCTGGCCAACATGGTGAAACCCTGTCTCTACTAAAAATACAAAAAATTAGCCGGGTGTGGTGGCACATGCCTGTAATCGCAGCTACTTGGGAGGCTGAGACGGGAGATTCGCTTGAACCCAGGAGGCGGAGGTTGCCATGAGCTGAGAATGCGCCATTGCACTCCAGCCTGGGCAACAAGAGCGAAACTTCATCTCAAAAAAAAAAAAAAAAGAACCAAATTTTCTATCTACTGATGAATGGATAAACAAAATGGGGTATATCCATACAGTGAAATATTACTTAGCCATAAAAAGGAATGAAATTCTGATATGTGCTACAACATGGACGAACCTTGAAAGCATGATGTTAAAGAAGCTAGTCACCAAGGACCACATGTTGTATGATTCCATTTCTACGGAATGTCCAGAATAGACAAATCTACTAAGACAGAAAGCAGATTAGTGGTTACCTAGGGCTGGGTTTGGGGTGGGAAGATTGGGGATGATGGCCAAGGGGTGTGGAGTTTCTTTTTCGGGCGATAAAAATGTTCTAGAATTAGGGTGATGGTTGCACAACTCTGAATATCCTAAAAGCCATTGAGTTGTACACTTTAAATGGGTGAATTGTCTGGTATGTGAGTTAGATTTCAATAAGTTGTTAACTAAAAAGGGTCCCAAGTGGTCTGAAAGGGGGACACAGTTGATATTTGTCAGCTTCTCTCCCAGGTCTGCCCTTGGAGTGCAAGCGCCTCTGCTAGGGTTGAAGCTTCCCTTTCCTGTCTAGATTCTCACAGTTGGCAAGCTCCAGATGTGGATAGATGGGGGCTGGAGCCCCCTGGAACTTCGGCCCCCTTAAAACTTCAGCTTGTGGAATACTGGGGCTTGGGAATTCCAAGGCTGACCCTGCACATTCCGAGGCGAAGACAGTGGACAATAGGGGGTGTGTTTGAGGGGTATGGGGGGAGATCTTCCCCAGGTGCTGCATCCACCCCTGAGACAGGAAGACTCAGAGGAAGCGGGAATAGTTAGGGGAACCCTAATGGGAAAGAGGTTGGGGAGGAGCAAGGAACTCCAAGGAAAGAGAGAGGGACTTGACCACAGCCCTGACTTTTCTGCTTCAAGTGAGAGCCTGGTCCTTTGTGAGGCCAGAGCTGCACCTGGGGTGAGAGGTCACCCCACCACACCAGCCAAGGTCTGCTTTGCGTGTTGGGGTGCAGCTTTCACTACAGGAAGGACCTGGAGGGCGGGAAGAGGAAGTGGGGACTTGGGTCAGCAGCTATGAAGTGCACCTCCTCTGTGTCCCTGGTAAACTGCGGGAACCGTCACGACACCCAGTGTATCCCCAAGGCCCGATGTTGTCCCTAGCACGAGCACGTGTCATTAAACAGCTGTTGATTGCATGAGGAAATGAATGGATAACTTAAGCTTCTTTGTCGGCAAAACGATACGGTAAGATGAGCCATTGTGGGAGTCAGACAGGCTGAGTTTGCCTCCAGTTCCTCTGCAGACTGGCTTTGTGGCATCGGACAAGACATTGCTCTGAGCCTTAATTTCCCTATCTTTAAAACAGGGCTGAACCCACTGACCTCACAGGGCTGTTAGGAGAACACTGCTCACAAAGGTTTCCAGCACATAGAAGGTTCCTCCATGGATGCTGGCTGGCCTGCCATGATTTAAAGTGGAAGAAGCACCATCAAGATCCTCCAGGTCATACGGTCTTACTACGGGAGGAAGGGATGTCGGGGTTAGGATTTACTACTGGGAACTAGTTAACAGTGAAAGGGGGTCCATGATGTATCCACAGAAATGGCGCTGATGTTGCCTCAAAGGAATTCAGTGTCTGGAAAGAGGGCTGAGAGGGTCAGAAACTTGGAGAAGAGAGGGGAGCTTGAAGGACGCGTTGGGCTATTGGAAAGATAGAAAAATGGGACATGGACACAGAGGCTGGGGTCTGTGAGACCAGGAGCACAGGAGCCTGCCTGGATTAGAAGAGAAAGTTTGTGTAGGGGGTGGCGGCACAGCTGAATATGAGGCTGGATGAAAGAGGTGGAGGAGAGACTGTAAGAAAGGCTTTAAAAATGGCCGGGCGCGGTGGCTTAAGCCTGTAATCCCAGCACTGTGGGAGGCCGAGGCGGGTGGATCACGAGGTCAAGAGATCGAGACCATCCTGGTCAACATGGTGAAACCCCGTCTCTACTAAAAATACAAAAAATTGGCTGGGCATGGTGGCGCGTGCCTGTAATCCCAGCTACTCAGGAGGCTGAGGCAGGAGAATTGCCTGAACCCAGGAGGCGGAGGTTGCGGTGAGCCGAGATCGCGCCATTGCACTCCAGCCTGGATAAAAGAAGAAAACCCCCGTCTCAAAAAAAAAAAAAAAAAATGGCCGGGCACGGCGGCTCATGCCGGTAATTCCAGCACTTTGGGAGGCCAAGGTGGGCAGATCACTTGAGGTCTGTACTAAACATACAAAAACTAGCCAGGTTTGGTGGTGAGCACCCATAATCTCAGCTACTATGGAGGCTGAGGCAGGAGAATCGCTTGAACCCGGGAGGCAGAGGTTGCAGTGAGCCAAGATTGCACCACTGCACTCCAGCCTGGGCAACAAAGTGAGACTCTGTCTCAAAACAAAAAAAAAAAGAAAGAAAAAGGAGGCTGGGTGCAGTGGCTTACACCTATAATCCCAGCACTTTGGGAGGCCGAGGCAGGCGGATCATGAGGTCAGGAGTTCGAGACCAGCCTGGCCAACATGCTGAAACCCCATCTCTAC
>NW_022436983.1:10070174-10087909 GCF_009761245.1 Sapajus apella | reverse complement strand
AGGAGGCAGAGGTTGCAGTGAGCCAAGATTGCACCACTGCACTCCAGCCTGGGCAACAAAGTGAGACTCTGTCTCAAAACAAAAAAAAAAAGAAAGAAAAAGGAGGCTGGGTGCAGTGGCTTACACCTATAATCCCAGCACTTTGGGAGGCCGAGGCAGGCGGATCATGAGGTCAGGAGTTCGAGACCAGCCTGGCCAACATGCTGAAACCCCATCTCTACTAAAAATACAAAAATTAGCAGGGCATGGTGGCACATGCCTGTAATCCCAGCTACTCAGGAGGCTGAGGCAGGAGAATTGCTTGAACTTTAGAGGCAGAAGTTGCAGTCAGCCGAGATCATGCCACTGCACTCCAGCCTGGAGGATAGAGCAAGGCCCTAAGACCCTATCGCAAAAAAAAAAAAAAAAGACAAAGACAAAGAAAGGATGTGTCCAGGGCAGGGTGTGGGTGCGCTGGTGAACTGCAGATTGCCGCTGGGGACCTTGGGGCCCTGAGACAGATGGACGGATGTTCCCAATTCCCGTTCCTTAGCCCTGTCTAAGAACATGGAGTTTTCCTCTACAGCAGCAGCAGCAGCTGTGACATTTTTGCACCCGCTTAAAAGGCACATTAGTATTTTAAAGGCTCTGAGGAGCAGTGCGGGAAACAGCCTGTAGCATTTTGCTTCTCCCAGCGCTTTCCAAATGCACTTAGCCTTGGAACCCCATGGGGCATCTCAAGGGACCAGTATGCCAAAGAACACCCTCTAGCAAAAGTCGCAGTAGGGGAAAGTGCCTGGGTTTTGGGATTCAACAGGCCACGGTTCAAGTCCCTGTCTGTGAACAAGTAGGTGCTGGGCAAGTCTCTGTGCCTTCCGGAGCCCCTTTTCCTCAGGGTCGTTGTGAGAATTAGGAAAAGCATGTGGGTAAATGGCATGTGGCCAGCTCTCTGGTTTTGCTGCATGCCTCTCCTTGCCAGGCCTGGCCCTGCCTCTTCCGTCAAGCCAGGCTTTCTACATCATAGGCTCCACGTGGGCTCCTGAAGCAGCAGCTAGGTGATGGGCGTGGTGGGATGCGTGATTGGATTTCTCCTGTAGGAGCACGGTAGCTGATGCCCCTCACTTGGCACCTGTGTTGGCCCTGGCATCATGGACAACAGAAAAACTCAGATGTACACAGAAGGTAGAACCAAGGCTCCAGGGACCCAGCCAAGTCCTGGTCTGAGAATCACCATAAAGAGGGCTGGTGTTGAGCCCACCATACAAGGAGTCAGCCAGGTAGGGACCTGTACCCCATGTTCTGATCCATCCACTCCTAGCTGGTACCTTCCCCTTCCCCTGCCCAGGCTTCCTCCCTAACTGCTTTAATTAAGACTCTCTGTTAGAGAGATCCAAGATGGCTGATCACTAGCAGCTCGGGATTGTAGCTCCCACTGAAAGTGCAGAGAACGAGAGGACACCACATTTTCAGATCAATTTTTGTTGCTCACGCACCAGGAGATTCCCAGCGGAGGGGCCCCACGGGTCACCAGCTCGACTCTTGTGGCCGGTGAGGCGGTTTTGCCGCTGCCTTGGTGCGGCGGTTCTTGGTGCAGAGTCAGAAAAGCACCATCAATCTTAACGCCGCTGCTTTGGCCGGCGCAGTGGGTTGCTCAGATTCTAGCGCCGGGAATCAACAAGTTGGACAAGCCAAGCTGGAAAATACGCTTCAGGATATTATTCAGGAAAACTTTCCCAACCTAGCAAGGCAGGACAATATTCAATTCCAGGTAATACAGAGAACACCACAAAGATATTCCTCAAGAAGACCAACCTCAAGGCACATAATCACCAGATTCATCAGGGTTGAAATGAAGGAGAAAATACTGAGGGCAGCCAGAGAGAAAGGTCAGGTTACCCATAAAGGGAAGCCCATCAGACTCACAGCAGATCTCTCAGCAGAAACCCTACAAGCCAGAAGAGAGTGAGGGCCAATATTCAGCATCCTTAAAGAAAAGAACTTTCTTTTTTTTTTTTTTTTGAGACAGAGTTTCGCTCTTGTTACCCAGGCTGGAGTGCAATGGCGCGATCTCGGCTCATTGCAACCTCCGCCTCCTGGGTTCAGGCAATTCTCCTGCCTCAGCCTCCTGAGTAGCTGGAATTACAGGCACGCGCCACCATGCCCAGCTAATTTTTTGTAGTTTTAGTAGAGATGGGGTTTCACCGTGTTGACCAGGATGGTCTCGATCTCTTGACCTCGTGATCCACCTGCCTCGGCCTCCCAAAGTGCTGGGATTATAGGCATGAGCCACCGCGCCCGGCCAAGAAAAGAACTTTCAACCCAGAATTTTACATCCAGCCAAAGTAAGCTTCTTAAACGAAGGAAAAATAAAATCTTTTGTGAACAAGCAAGTACTCAGAGATTTCATCACCACCAGGCCTGCTTTACAAGAGCTTCTGAAAGAACCACTACACATAGAAAGGAACAACCAGTATCAGCCTTTCTAAAAAATACCAAAAAATAAAAAACATTAACATAATTAAGAGCTTGCATCAACTAATGGGCAAAACAGCCAGCTAACATTAAATGGCAGTATCAAACTCACATATATTGTTATTAATTCTAAATTTAAATCGACTAAATCCCCCAATCCAAAGACACAGACAGCCAAAAAAGCCAAGACCCATTGGTATGCTACATCCAGATCCATCTCACATGCAAGGATACACAAAGACTCAAAACAAAGGGATGGAGAAAAATTTACCAACCAAATGGAGAGCAAAAATAAATAAATAGAAAGCAGGAGTTGCAATTTTTGCTGATAAAATAGACTTTAAAGCAACAAAGATCAGAAGCAGCAAAGAAGGATATTACATAATGATAAAAGGATCAATGTAACAAGAAGAGCTAAAGATCCTAAATATATACGCACCCAATGCAGGAATACCCAGATATATAAGACTTATAAAGAGACTTAGACTCCCACACAATAATGGTGAGAGACTTCAACATCAATATTAGACAGATCAATGAGACAGAAAGTTCACATCGATATCCAGGACTTGAACTCAGATCTGGAACAAGTAGACTTAATTAACATTTATAGAACTCTCCACTTTAAATACACAAAATATACACTCTTATCAGTACCACATCACACCTATTTATAGGTTTGGATGAAATGTTGGTTGGCTGCTTGTTGGTTATTTTCTTCCCTCATTTTTTTTTCACGTCTTTATTATTAAACACAATTTCAGGCATCCCCATTTTTGGACTGCATTCTAGCCCGGGCAATAAAGCAACACCCCTGTTCTCTCTCCCTCTTCTTCTTCCTCTTTCTTCCTCTCCTTCATTCTTTTTTTTTCTTTTTTTTTTATTCTTTCTCTTCTTTCTTTCTCTCTTTTTTCCTCTAAAAAAAAAAAAAGACTCTGTTAAAATGGACACAAAACCCAATTCAAACTGGATTAAGCAGAAAAGAGAATACATCAGTTTGGCTAACTGGCAAATCCATCCATAGGCTTCAGGTATGACTGGATCAAGGTGCTAAATGAGTATCTCTTGGCTTTACATTCTTCTATGTTAGATTCATTCTCAGGCAAGCTCTCCCTGCAAGATGGCAGGGATTGCCCTGCCCACTCCAGAATTACACCTTCTCATCTTACATGCTCTGGTTTAGCATTCCAACAGGAAGTGAGCCCCTTTGCAATAGTTGAAGCAAGTCTCTAGCATCACTGTCATTGGCCCAGATTGTGGTCAGATGCTCATCCTTGAACCAGTCACCATGGCAGCGGGGAGTGGCCTGGATCTCTTGATACAATGGCGACAGGTGATCGTTGGCTCCACTGAGCTCCATGGGCTGAATGGAGAAGAGAAGTTTGGATTCCAAAAACAATGCTGGCTTCTGTAACGGAAAGAGCTGCAGGGCGAGCAAGCTCAGAATTGCCTACTTGCTTTCCTAGGTGCCTTCCGTGGCCTCCAAGCTCCCCTCGCAGCCTCCAGCCCAGCCTTATTCTCCTGACAGCTACTCAGGGCTTCCCTCCATGCCCCTCCCCAGTGCCCAGCCTGCATTCTAGGTACCTCTCACACCTCCCAGCCTCTTTCCATCAAATATGTTTCTCAGTTTTTTTTTTTTTTTTTTTTTTTTTTTTTTTTGCTTTTTTGTTTGTTTTGAGACAGGTTCTCACTCTCTCACCCAGGCTGGAATGCAGTGGCGCAATCATGACGCACTGCAGCCTCGAACTTCCAGGCACAAGCGATCCTCCTGCCTCAGCATCCTGAGTGGCTGGAACTATAGGCATGGCATGTACCACCACACCCAGATAATTTTTTTATTTTTAGTAGAGACAAGACTTTATCATATTGCCCAGGCTGGTCTTGAACTCCTGGACTCAAGTGATCTGCCTGCCTCAGACTCCCAAAGTGTTGGGATTATAGGCATAAGGCTCCACATCCGGCCTCTTTTTTATTCTTTTTGAGACAGAGTCTTGCTCTTTCGCCCAGGCTAGAGTGCAAGGGTATGATCATGGCTCACTGCAACTTCCATCTCCCAGGTTCAAGCAATCTCCATCTAATTTTTTTGTATTTTTAGAAGAGATGGGTTTTTACCATGTTGGATAGGCTGTTCTTGAACTGCAAGTGATCCTCCCACCTCGGCTTCCTAAAGTGCTAGGATTACAGGCTTGAGCCACTGCACCCAGCTGGCCTCTTTTTGAATGTGCCAAGTAGCATGAACTGAAGAGCATAAAAAGACCCTCCTCCCCATCCAGTTTCCTCAGAACCAAAGATATCACCATTTAAAAAGTCAGCCGGCTGGGCGTGATGGCTCACGCCTGTAATCCCAACACTTTGGGAGGCCAAGGCGGGCGCGTCACCTGAGGCTGGAGTTCAAGACCAGCCTGACCCAACATGGAGAAAACCCCATCTCTACTAAAAATACAAAATTAGGTCGGGTGCTGTGGCTCACGTCTGTAATCCCAACACTTTGGGAGGCCGAGATGGGCAGATTACCTGAGGTCGGGAGTTTGAGACCAGCCTGACCAACATGGAGAAACTCTGTTTCTACTAAAAATACAAAAATTAGCTGGGCATGGTGGCGCATGCCTGTAATCCTGGCTACTTGGGAGGCTGAGACAGGAGAATCACTTGAACCTGGGAGGCGGAGGTTGTGGTGAGCCAGGATTGCACCATTACACTCTAGCCTGGGCAACAAGAGCAAAACTCCACCTCAAAAATAAATACATAAACAAATTAAAAAAAAAAAAAAAAAGCCAGGTGCCGTGCTCACGCCTGTAATTGCAGCACTTTGGGAGATTTGGTGGATGGATTGCTTGAGCCCAGGAGTTAAAGGCCAGCCTGGGCAACACGGCAAGACCCCATTTCTATTTAAAAAAAAAAAAAAAATCAGCATTCCCTTGGGTTAAGTATTTCCTCCTCCCTGTAGCCTCTGTCATAAATCCTGTCTTTCCCAGGGGCAAGGAGAGGGCCTGGAGTGGAGTAGGTTAGGAAAGAGGCTGGAGGCGAGCATTCAGGGATTCCTTCGCCCACGCATTTATGCTTCAACAAGCATAGTCATGGGCTCCCTGTCCCACCACTCACCCAGCTGTATGACCTTGGGCGTGTCACTGCAACCCCTTTGAGCCTCATTGGTTTTACGGTGAGGACTAACTGGGTTAAATCCCTAGAAGGCACCTGGCACAGACCCTGCCTATATCCCACCTACTTGGGAAGCTGAGGCACAAGAATCTCTTGAACCCAGGAGGTAGTGGTTACAGTGAGCCGAGGTCACACCACTGCACTCCAGCCTGGGCAACAGAGCGAAACTCTATCTCAAAAACTGAAATAAAAACTCAGTTCAGGCTGGGTGTGGTGGCTCACGCCTGTAATCTCAGCACTTTGGGAGTTTGAGGTAGGTAGATCACAAGATCAGAAGATCAAGACCATCCTAGCCAACATGGTGAAACCCCTTCTCTACTAAAAAAAATACAAAAAATTAGCGGTGTGATGGCGGGCACCTGTAGGCCCAGCTACTCGGGAGGCTGAGGCAAGGGAATCGCTTGAACCCAGGAGCCAGAAGTTGCAGTGAGCCAAGATGCCAAGATTGCACCATTGCACTCCAGCCTGCCGACAGAGCAAGATTCTGTCTTAAAACAAACAAACAAACAAAAACAAAGAAAAACCAAACAAACAACAAAAACCTCAGTTCAAACGAGAATCTGCATTTTGAAGGCATGGGAATTGCGGAAGGCCTCCCTCAGACACCGTGAGAGTCTCAGGTTCCCCAGGGTGCTCTCTCAAGCTGTCCTAGGGCAACCCCCTTGTCTCAGGTGCTAATCTGGACTCCAGTTCAGACCAGAGCCTTATATGCTGAGCAACAGCTTCTGGCTGAGCTGGGCCCTGCATCCCAGCCTCTCTTCCCTGCCTCTTGGCTCCGGCTCACCCCTCTCCAACATGTTGCCCATTCAGGCACGGGATCTCCCCATCCCTGAGGCCAGGAGAGTGTCCAGGGAGGAGTGGGAGGGCCCACTCCAGAACGGGTACTGCTCGACAGCCCTCGAGCCAGTGCCATGGCATTTCTGTCCAGGTCGTGATTCAGGATGCTTCAGAATTTGGCAGCGGGAAGCAGCCCTCATCAGCCTCAGGAGGGTCAGAGAAGGGGCCCAGACACAGAGAAGCATTCAAGGTGGAGTCTTCAGACCTCAAGACCCAGGAGCCGAGGCCTCCAGCAAAACCAGGGTGAGCTGAGGGGATTCCCAGAGAATAGGTCCAGGAGAGAACCCCCGGTAGTAGCCCACCTGCAGGGAAGAGAGAGAATGCAGAACCCCCAGGTCAGGGGAGCACCACCAGCCACATCACCTTGTTTTTCTCTCATTTTTTTTTTTTTTTGAGATGGAGTCTTGCACTGCCGCCTGGCTGGAGTGCAATGACGCAATCTCAGCTCACTGCAACTTCTGCCTCCCAGATTCAAACGATTCTCCTGCCTCAGTGTCCAGAGTATCTGGGATTACAGGCACTCGTCACCATGCCTGGCTAATTTTGGTATTTTTTAGTTGAGACGGGGTTTCACTATGTTGGCCAGGCTGGTCTCGAACCCCTGACCTTGTGATCCGCCTGCCTCAGCCTCCCAAAGTGCTAGGATTACAGGTGTGAACCACCATGCCCGGCCGTCCTTTTCTTTCATTGCATCAGTTGGACCAAAGAATTCATGTTAACACTTGTCTGATACTCCCCCAACTAGACCACAAACATCTTTTATGGTTCAGCCTCAAAATCTCATGCCTGGTACTATGCATGACACATGGTAAATGTTCAATAAATATTGATTCACTGAATTAATAGAATAATGAACAAAAAGAGGTTGGGAGACACAAGAACACATAAAGATGTACATCTAATTGTTTTCAAGATGAAATCTCGCCCTGTCGCCCAGGCTGGAGTGTAGTAGAGAGGTCTCAGCTCACTACAACATCCGCCTCCTGGGTTCAAGAGATTTTCCTGCCTCAGCCTCCTGAGAAACTGGGATTACAGGTGCCCACCACCACACCCAGCTAATTTTTGTATTTTTGGTAGAGACGGGGGTTCACTATGTTGGCCAGGCTGAGTCTCAAACTCCTGACCTTGTGATCTGTCTGCCTTAGCCTCCCAAAGTGCTGGGATTAGAGGCATGAGCCACTGCACCCGGCCCATGTAATTGTTTTCTAAATTTTGTATATATTTTTAAACTTTTCTACAGCAAGAATGTATTCAAAAGGAAAAAACCAAGAGCGAGCCAGAGGGAGACAAAGTGAAAGGTTTGGATAGTAGAAATAGGAAAGGCTAGCTGGCTTGGTTGGATTAGACTATAACCAGGAACTCCTGAATAGCCTCCCCTGCAAGAAAAAGTAGGGGAGACAACTCATGCCAGGCCTGAGCCCGACTAAGACAATGACTGCATACCACCCTGGTGGAAGCGGAAACCGTTTAAGCACACCTGCTTCCTAGGTTCATCAACGTGGCAATTTGTTCAAATTGCCTTGAAACTGCCTGACCTTCACCCATTTCTGCAAATAGGCCGTGAGGAAACAATTGGTGATTCAGGCAGTTTTATGCGCAAAGACTTTCATGTCACGTTATCTTAAATACTAAAAAATTAGAAACCCCTTAAGTACCCACACACTAGGGAAATGGTTAATAATGGTTATCTATAAAATATGGAATTTTATATGTAAGAAACATGTAAAGCATGTTTCTGAAGGATTTTTAGCATGGGAAAAATGTATGCTATGATGTTTATTGAACAAAAGTAGATTAGGCTGGGCACAGTGGCTTACGCTTGTAACCCCCGCATTTTAGGAGGCTGATACAAGTGCATCACCTGAGGTCAGGAGTTCGAGACCAGCCTGACCAACATGGCGAAACCCTGTCTCCACTAAAAATACAAAAATTAGCCAGGCATGGTGGTGTACGCCTGTAATCTCAGCTACTCAGGAGGCTGAGACAAGAGAATTGCTTGGACCTGGGAGGCGGAGGTTGCAGTGAGCCGAGATTGTGCCACTGCACTCCAGACTAGGCAACAAACAGAGATTCCATCTCAAAAAAAAAAAAGAAAAAGAAAAAATGTAGTTTATAATATTGTATGTGGAATGTGATTGTAACTCTGTAAATTTATGCTATTACTTGAAGAGGGCAACTAAATAAATCTCCATTAAAAATACATATTCAGGGACGGGCGTGGTGGCTCATGCCTGTAATGCCAGCACTTTGGGCATTACATTTGAGTGGATCAACTGAGGTCAGGGGTTCGAAACCAGCCTGCCAACATGGTGAAACCCCGTCTCTACTAAAAATACAAAAATTAGCCAGGCGTTGTGTCGCATGCCTATAATCCCAGCTACTAGAGAAGCTGAGGCAGGAGAATTGCTTGAACCTGGTAAGTGAAGGTTGAAGTGAGTGGAGATCACGCCACTGCACTCCAGCCTGGGCAACAGATTGAGACTCCATCTCAAAAAACAAAAAGAGTGTGAGAGAGAGAGAGAGAGTGTGTGTGTGTGTGTGTGTGTGTGTGTATGCAGGGCCAGGCACCATGGTTCACGTCTGTAATCCTAACACTTTGGGAGGTCGAGGTGGGCAAATTACTTAAGCCCAGGAGTTCAAGACCAGCCTGGGCAATATGGCAAAACCCCATCTCTACAAAAAATACAAAAATTAGTCGGGCGTGGTGGCATATGCCTGTAGTCCCAGCTACTTGGGAGGCTAAGGCGAGAGGATTGCTTGAGCCCAGGAGGTGGAGCTTGCAGTGAGCAGAGATCACGCCACAGCACTCCAGGCTGGTGACAGAGCAAGACTCTCTTTCAAAAAAAAAAGTATGCATACTCGGCCGGGCACGGTGACTCACGCCTGTAATCCCAGAACTTTGGGAGGCCAAGGCGAGCGGATCACCTGAGGTAGGGAGTACTCACAGACCAGCATGAACAACATGGAGAAACCCAATCTCTACTAAAAATACAAAATTAGCCGAGTGTGGTGGTGCATGCCTGTAATCCCAGCTACTCAGGAGGCTGAGGCAGGAGAATCGCTAGAACCCCGGAGGCAGCCGTTGTGGTGAGCTGAGATTGTGCCATTGCACTCCAACCCGGGCAACAAGAGCTAAATTCCGTCCAAAAAAAAATGTAGGCATACACATAGGGAAAAGCCTGGAGGAAATACTCCAGAATATTAAAGTGAGATCAGATAAACACAGCTTCAAATTTTGAACTGTTATCTTTAGCTTTATGACCTTAGGCTCAAATCTCTCGTCCTCTCTGCATCCCAGTTCTGATTTTTGTTTCATTTTTGCAGGAAAACAGTTAAAAAATACTATAAAACTTAAATTCTAGGCTGAACATGATGGCTCACACCTCTAATCCCAGCACTTTGGGATGCCAAGGTGGGAAGGTTGCTTGAGCCCAGGAGTTCAAGACCAGCCTGGGCAATATAGTGAGACCGTGTCTCTACAAATAATTTTAAAAGTTTAAATTTTAACTCCCCTAAACATTGACATCAAAGTATCTAGGATTTGGGGAATGCCTGTGAGTCCTTCATTTGTCCTCTCAGGCGTTAGGCATGCAGCTATGGTATGTCTAGCCCTATAATATAAAACAGGTCCCAGTCTGGGAACTGAAGTGTCACTTTGTCTATTTTCCCCAGGAAGAAGCAGTCCTCTTGGGTCCCCCAGAAAGGGTCCCAGGAGCTGCAAGCAGGCCAGGATCAGAGTGAGCTGGGGTTGTCGCCTTCCTGGGTTCCTGAAGCACCTGAAGGACTGCAGCAGCCGGGCTCTGGGAAAGAGATCGAGGGCCAGCAGGGGAGGCAACGGAACCCAGGAACCAGGGAGGATCAGCCTCCTGAGAGCTGCCAGGTAACCTCCTAGGAGATAGGAAGAAGGATGTGGAATGACCTACCACAGGGGAGGTGGAGGAGCCCCCTACCACAGGGGAGGTGGAGGAGCCCCCTCCCACCATGCCCTCCATTCCGGCGCATGTACCTGTAGTCCCAGCTGCTTGGGAGGCTGAGGCAGGGGGATCCCTTGAGCCCAGGAGTGAAGGCTGCAATGAGCTGTGTTCAGAACACTGCACTTCAGCCTGAGTGACAGAGTGCTTGCTCCCTCTGTGCCCTGAAGATGCTAAGCGCTGTGGGTCACTGGGCTATTCCCCCAGCCTGCATCACAAGCATTTAAGTCTTCTTTTCAGGCTGGATGTGGTGGCTCTCTCCTGTAATCCCAACACTTTTGGAGGCCAAAGCAGGAGGATCACCTAAGGTCAAGACCAGCCTGGCCAACATGGTGAAACCCCGTATCTACTAAAAATACAAAATTAGCTGAGCGTGGTGGCGCATGCCTATAGTCCCAGCTACTCAGGAGGCTGAGGCAGGAGAATTGCTTGGACCGGGGAGGTGGAAGACCATGACATTGCACTCCAGCCTGGGCTGTGAGAATGATACTCCATCTCAAAAAGATAATACACTGGGCGCGGTGGCTCACGCCTGTAATTCCGGCACTTTGAGAGGCCAAGGCGGGCGGATCACGAAGTCAGGAGATTGAGACCATCCTGGTTAACACAGTGAAACCCTGTTTCTACTAAAAAAATACAAAAAATTAGCCAGGCATGGTGGCACGCGCCGGTAGTCTTAGCTACGCAGGAGGCTGAGGCAGGAGAATCACTTGAACCTGGGAGGCAGAGGTTGCAGTGAGTTGAGATTGCGCCACTGCACTCCACCCTGGGCAACAGAGTGAGACTCTGTCTCACAAATAAATAAATAAATAAGCCGGGCGCGGTGGCTCAAGCCTGTAATCCCAGCACTTTGGGAGGCCGAGGTGGGTGGATCACGAGGTCAAGAGATCGAGACCATCCTGGTCAACATGGTGAAACCCCGTCTCTACTAAAAATACAAAAAATCAGCTGGGCATGGTGGTGCGTGCCTGTAATCCCAGCTACTCAGGAGGCTGAGGCAGGAGAATTGCCTGAACCCAGGAGGCGGAGGTTGCGGTGAGCCGAGATCGCGCCATTGCACTCCAGCCTGGGTAACAAGAGCGAAACTCCGTCTCAAAAATAAATAAATAAATAAATAAATAAATAAATAAAATAAGATAATACAAATAAAATAAACATAAATCTTATTTCCAGAGTGGCCCCCCAGTATGTCACTGGGACTAGGGGGAGGGAGGAGGTGCCAGGTTCTGTATACAGATACTATTGGGAGATGCTGAATTTAACAAAGCTGAAACAGGTTTTTGTATGCTAGGATACCCTGGAAGGAGTTTACTCGCTGCTGAACCTTTTTTTTGGTTTTAACCTTTTAAGGTTTTGCCAGATATGATTAGAGATCAGCTGCCGTGGCTCACACCTTTAATCCCAGCACTTTAGGAGGCTGAGGCAGGAGGATCGCTTGAGCCCAGCAGTTTGAGATCAGCCTGGGCAATATGGTAAAACCCTACAGAAAATACAGAAGTTAGCTGGATATGGTACTCAGGAGACTGAGATGGGAGGATCCCCTGGGGTCAAGGCAGCAGTGAGCCAAGATCACACCACTCTGCTCCAGCCTGGGTGACAGAGTGAGACCCTATCTCACAAAAAAAGATATGGTTAGAGTATATTGCCTTTCCCATATTGTAGTCAAACTTATTTAACTACAAAATGTCTTTTTGTTTATTTTTAAGATTTTTAACAGCTTTGGTGAGGTAATAATTGGCATGTACTTGCACATGCTTCAAGTGTACAATTTAATGTTTTGACATAGGTACACGCCCACAAAACCATCCCCAAAATCAAGAAAGCAAACCTAGCATCAACCCAACCATTTCCTCATGCCCCTTCTCACCCCTCCCACTAGTCCCCTAATTTCAGGCAGCCACCAACTGTCACTACAGATTTGTTAAGTGTTTCCTGGAATCTTACACAAATGAAATTGAACAGTGTACATTCTTTCTGTCTGGCTTTGTCCACTCTGCATGACTATTTGAGATTCATCTATTGTGTGTTTTTACATGTTGCTCCTTTAGTTGCTCAGCAGTATTTCCATTCTATGATATACCATAATACACCACTTTTTCTTTTTTTGAAATGGGAGTTTCATCTGTTGCTTAGGCTGGAGTGTAGTGGTGTGATCTTGGCTCACTGCGACCTCTGCCTCCTGGGTTCAAGTGATCCTCCCACCTCAGCCTCCTGAGTGGCTGGGATTACAGGCGCACACCACCTTGCCCGGTTAATTTTTTTGTTTTTAGTAAAGACAGGGTTTCACCATGTTGGCCAGGCTGGTCCCGAACTCCTAACCTCATGTGATCCGCCAACTTAGGCTTTTGCTATTTTTTTTTAAGAGACAGAGTCTCACTCTGTCGCCCAGGCTGGAGTGTAGTGGTGTGATCATGGCTTACCACAACCTCTGCCTCCTGGGTTCAAGTGATTCATGTGCTTCAGCCTCCCAAGTAGCTGGGATTACAGGCATGAGCCACCATGCCTAGCTAATTTTGTATTTTCAGAAGAAACATAATTTCGCCATGTTGGCCAGGCTGGTCTTGAACTCCTAACTTTAAGTGATCTGCCTGCCCCTCAGCCTCCCAAAGTTCTGCAGGTGTGAACCACTGTGCCTGGCCAAAAATCCCTCTTTTTAAGAAGCCTCATGAAGGATTCTTGTTCTTTGAAACATCCCTTGGAAAATCCCATTTAAGGCTGGGCATGGTGGCACATGCCTGTAATCCCAGCACTTTGGGAGGCTGAGGCAGAAGAATGCTTGAGCCCAGGAGTTCAAGATGAGCCTGAGCAACATAGCGAGACCTCATCTCTACCAAAAATTTAAAAATATCAGCCAGGCATGGTGACACATACCTGTAGTCCCAGCTACTCAGGAAGCTGAAGCAGGGGGATCCCTTGAGCCCAGGAGGTTAAGGCTGCAATGAGCTGTGTTCATGCCACTGCTCTGCAGCCTGGGTGACAGAGTGAGACTTGTCTCAAAAAAAAAAAAAAAAATACACACAAGTAAAAGAAAATCCTATATAAAGGGGATCTTCTGCTTTTTCAGGCTCCCATTCCACTCCCACAGGGAAGTGTGGTTCTTTGAGTAGGCCACGACTTCTCTGGGCTTCAATTTCCCCACAAAATGTAGGAGTACCTGAGCTACCTTCTATGGGCACCAGGAGAATTAAGTAAGATGATGCCTGAGGTTCTGGGACCCTAGGAAGTGTGTAATAACTGGTCTCCAGTTCACCGGGAGCACTGCAGTTCACCTGGGAACCCGGATGGAGCTCCCCATCCTTGGTATCTTTGTTCTTGGCAGGGCACTGGATATCAGTCCACCCTAGGTCACCAAGCAGACATGGTGCAGCCAAGAGACGCTTCTTGCCCCTTGGAGAGCCATGGCCAGCCACTGAGAGACAAGTGCCCCAAGGAGGCAGGCATCCCACACATCAGACCACAGGAGGCTCTGCCAGAGCTCAGCCCAGGGGGACATGAGGAGAGCTCTCAGGAATCAATGTCCCCAGTGTCCATGGTGGCTCCAGAGGAAAAGACAGCCAACCCCTTCCTGCCATCCATGCCTGGACCTAAAAAAACAAAAGAAGGGTAAGTCACCATCCAGTGCCATCTCCTGCCCCACTCCCTGCTTCAACAAGAATGCACTCCTGCTGAGTGTCAGGTGAGGCGAATTCTAGTCCAGACTGCTCTGGACCTGGTAGAGGACCTTGGGCGAGCCATGCTCCCGGGTCTCAATTTCCCCATCTGTGTAACAGCTGGAATAGCAGAATTCTTTGTTCCATGATCCTGAATACATGAGGATGCGGGGGAATAAGGAGCCCCCCGGAGATGAGAAGGTCAAGGGGACAAGGCTGGGATGGAACTGAGTGTCCTGGGGGCTGAGAGGCGAGGGCCAGCGGCACACCTTCAGCTGAGCCCTTCCCTCACCTGGGGGTTTCTCCTCTTTTCAGGGTTGAGGCTGTGGAGACCCAGCCAGCACCTGGGCCTTTTCCTCCACCAGTAAGTAGGGCCATAGTGGGTATGGGATGGGCTGTGTAGGGGGAGGGCAGGGGAATCAGGAGGAGGAAGAGGGCAGAGGCAGATATGGCAGGTCAAACCCATATTTGGAGTCAAACCGAGGAAGGCGTGTGTACCTGTGTGTGCAAGTGCACGTAGATGTGCATACGTGTGTGTGTGTGCCGTCTGTGCATGTGTGTGTGCATGTGTGCATGCATGTGTGTGTATTCTGGGTGGGGGTCAAGAAGGCTCTTACCCTCTACATTCTAGAGCCCTTGGGTTCATCCCAGGTATGGTGGCTTGTTCCATGTCAGCATGCATTTCTTCCACCCATTTGCCCTCGGCCACAGCCACACAATCTGAAGAGTCCCTGAACACCTGGAAGGCTTTCCTAACCCCTGCTAGCCACCCTTGCCTCCCCCAGCGCTGCCACTTCCTAGTTCTTTGACCCGACCAGGCAACCTGCAAATACACAGTCACTAGCATGCCCTGCCAGCACCTGCCCTGTCTCATCCTGCTGTGTTCATTGGCAAAACCCCACCCTGGTTAAACCCATGCCTTGTGCCCATGTTGAGCAGCTCAACGTGGCTGGAGAACATCCTGTCTTGTAGACGGGTTTCACTTTCTTTCTTTCTTCTTTCTTTCTCTCTTTCTCTCTTTTTCTTTCTTTCTTTCTTTCCTTCTTTCTTTCTTTCTTTCTTTCTTTTTCTTTCTTTCCCTCTCTCTTCTTTCTTTCCTTCCTTCCTTTCCTTCCTTCCTTCCTTCCTTCCTTCCTTCTCTTTCTCTTTCTCTCTCTTTCCTTCTTTCCTTCTTTCCTTCCTTCTTTCTTTCTTTCTTTCTCTTTCTTTCTTTCTTTTTTTCTCTCTCTCTCTTTCTTCTTTTTCTTTCTTTCTCTCTCTCTCTCTCCTTCCTTCCTTCTTTTCTTTTCTTTTCTTTCTTCTTTTCTTTTTTGTTTTTTTTGAGACGGAGTTTCACTCTTGTCCATGCTGGAGTGCAGTGTGATCTCTGCCCACTGCAACCTCCACCTTCCGGGTTCAAGTGATTCTCCTCCCTCAGCCTCCCAAGTAGCTGGAATTGCAGGTGTGCACCACCACCTCTGGCTTTTTTTTTTTTTTTTTTTTAATTGAGACAGAGTCTCTCTCTGTTGCCCAGGCTGGAATGCAGTGGTGCAATCTTGGCTCACTGCAACTTCCACCACCGAGGTTCAAGCGATTCTCCTGCCTCGGCCTCCTGAGTAGCTAATATTACAGGCATGCACCACCTTGCCTGGCTAATTTTTGTATCTTTAGCAGAGACGGGGTTTCACCATGTTGTCCAGGTTGGTCTCAAACTCCTGACCTCAGGTGATCCGCCTGCCTCGGCATCCCAAAGTGCTGGGATTATAGGCATGAGCCACCACGCCCAGACATGGACCTTGCCTTTCAATTCCATGTTCATATATCCAATGGTTTACTTGAATTCCATCTGACTGGCTAACTCACTTCTCAAATGCCACCACCATGGTTTTCGTCAGCCCAGCAAATGACACTGCTTTTCACCCAAGGAGCTCATACCACCCAGCTCAAAGTCACTTCTGATTCCTCCTTTGCCCTCTACAATCCTTTCATATGCATCAACCAGCCCTGCCTAGTGCTACCTACAAAATAAATCCTGAATCCATCCCTTCCCTCCACCCCCTCTTTCATTACCCTAGTCCAAGCCTCATCTTCTTAGAATAAGATCCAAAGTCTTTACCAAGAGCCATAAAGCTCTATGTCTAGCCACTCTGGTCTGACCTCCATCCCTGGAATATGCTGAGCCTAGTCTCACCTCAGGGCCTTTGAATGTGCCTGTGCCTGAACTTCTCCCATAGACAGTCTCATGGCTGACTCTCTTGAGTCATTCACTTTTCTTTTTTTTCTTTTTTTTTTTTTTAGAGACAGACAGGGTCTCGTTACGTTTCCCAGGCTGGAGTGTAGTGGTTATTCACA
The DNA here is from genome assembly GCF_009761245.1 of Sapajus apella. Classification (NCBI taxonomy): domain Eukaryota; kingdom Metazoa; phylum Chordata; class Mammalia; order Primates; family Cebidae; genus Sapajus; species Sapajus apella. Next base: position 10,071,510 of record NW_022436983.1, on the reverse strand, counting down.
GGCGTGAGCCCACTACTGATCAGCACGGGAGTTTTGACCTACTCTGTTTCTGACCTGGTGGTCCCCCGCTCCGGGGAGGTCACCATATTGATGCCGAACTTAGTGCGGACACCCAATCGGCATAGCGCACCACAGCCCAGAACTCCTGGGCTCAAGTGATTCTCCCCCCTCAGCCTCCCGAGTAGCTGGGACTACAGGCACGTACCACTGTGCCCGGCGACATTATCTTTAAGTTGTCAACCTATTCATCATCTAGAAAGCAAACTCCCTGAGGGCAGCCTCACTAGTTGACTTACCCCTCTATGCTCTGTGCAAACAATGCCCAGCTGGTGGTAGGTACTCAACAGGAATGTGGTGAATAAATGAATGGATGGGAATAAGACGAGGTACCTCTCTGGACTGATGAGAAGTCAGATGAGAAATGAGAACTAGGCCGGGCGCGGTGGCTCACACCTGTAATCCCAGCACTTTGGAAGGCTGAGGTGAGCAGATCACCTGAGTTCAGGAGTTCAAGACCAACCTGGTCAATATGGTAAAACTCTATTAAAAACACAAAAAATTAGCAGGGTGTGTTGGAAGGCACCTGTCGTCCTAGCCACTCAGAAGGCTGAAGCAGGAGAACAACTGGAACCCAGGAGGTGGCGGCTTCAGTGAGCCAAGATCGCGCCATTGCACTCCAGCCTGGGCAGCGAGAAAAACTGTCTCAAAAAAAAAAAAAAAAAAAGAAAGAAAAGAAAGGGCAGCCAGGCAGCAGACCCATCACAAGGAAAGTTACAGAGATGGGAAAGAACGTGAAATGGAGAGTGACAGTGGGGAGGGCCATCCTCTGGGCCTTGTGAGACAAGAGTATTGGATGTGATGGACAGAGCGGCTGAAAAGCTAGGCTGGCTGTCATATGAAGCCTCCGGTATTGAGACAGGCTTACGGTGTGCTGGTTGCCAACTTGTATGAGTCCAGCGAGGCAGAATACCCATGCATACATGTTCTATCAAGTGGGTTTATTACTAAAGATGGGCAGCAAAGGACAACAGAAGCCTAGGATCCACTGTGCGCCTGACCCCAAGGCTCAGGAAAGCTGTCTGGGGCAGACGGCATCTTGTCTGCGTGCGCCCCATTTGCTGAGGGACCCCAGAAAGCAGCCCACCCTGGGTTTTATACTTCAAGGTGACATGATTTGCTGGGCCAAAGCCTTGAAGGCTGTCCTATTTCTGGGGCTCAGGGGAGTGGAACAGATCCTGGGGTGTTCCAGCCAGTCCCTCCCTATCTTAAGATATTGCATTCTCAGCACATTTTTTTTTTTTTTTTTGAGACAGAGTCTTGCTGTGTTGCCCAGGCT
>NW_022436983.1:10058416-10070074 GCF_009761245.1 Sapajus apella | reverse complement strand
TTTTTTTTTTTTTTTTTTTTTTTTTGAGACGGAGTTTCACTCTTGTTACCCAAGCTGGAGTGCAATGGCATGATCTCGGCTCACCGCAACCTCCGCCTCCTGGGTTCAGGCAATTCTCCTGCCTCAGCCTCCTGAGTAGCTGGGATTACAGGCACGCGCCACCATGCCCAGCTAATTTTTTGTATTTTTAGTAGAGACGGGGTTTCACCCTGTTGACCAGGATGGTCTCGATCTCTTGACCTCGTGATCCACCCGCCTCAGCCTCCCAAAGTGCTGGGATTACAGGCGTGAGCCACCGCGCCCGGCCCAAAGTCCCTCTTAACACCTTGTGCAAAGCTGGGCCTAGGAATAAAAGATAGACTAGAGCATGCTGAGACTGAGGACTGGGCACCCCTGTACCCACGTGACTGTATGTGTGGCAGAGGTGGATGACGGGATGGGTGTGACGGTCCCCAATATCACAATGGACCAGGAGCCCCAGAACTGCTTTTATTTATTTAGAGACAGAGTCACATTCCATCACCCATGCTAGAGTGCACTGGCATGATCTCGGCTCACTGCAACCTCTGCCTCCTGGGCTCAAGTGATCCTCCCACCTCAGCCCCTTCAAGTAGCTGGTAGTACAGGCACGAGCCACCACACCTGGCTAATTTTGTAATTTTTGTAGAGACAGGGTTCCACCAAGTTGCCCAGGCTGGTCTCAAACTCCTGAGCTCAGGCGATCCACCTGCCTCAGTGTCCCAAAGTGTTAGGATTACAGGTTTGAGAAACTGCACCCAGCCCAAAATGGCTTTTGCTTTCTAGTTTGTTTTAGGCTTGACAGAAATTGAGCATTTGCCTTTAATTCGGGAAAACAATCAAAGGAGTCTTTGACATGGAAAAATTGGGTCTCTTTTCTAGGCGTCAGAATACTCAACTATGATCATATTCAACCCTACTGTGTGCTGAGCACTTACTCTGTCCAAGTGCTTTACTTACATTATCTTGCTTCTCAGACATCACTGAGAAAAGTGAAATAATTGGTGTTTAGCTAATATACTTATTGAGGATGACATACCAAACACGGTTGTGCAACTGGGGACTTCACGGTGAATGGCGCTTGTGACCTAGTAGGTGGAAAGTCTAGACTATTAATACGTAAACAAATAAATACAGTTAAGTTCCAGTGCGGCGGTTCATGCCTGTAACCCCAACACTTTGAGTGGCTGAGGCGGACAGATCACTTGAGGCCAGGATTTTAAGACCAGCCTAAGCAACGTGGCGAAACCCCGTCTCCACTAAAAATACAAAAAAATTAGCTGGGCTATGTTGGTGCACACCTGTGATCCCACCTACTTGGGAGGCTGAGGCACAAGAATCACTTGAACCTGGGAGGTGGAGGTTGCAGTGAGTTGAGATCATGCCACTGCATTTCAGCCTGAGCAACAGAGCGAGACTCTGTCTCAAAAACAAAAAAAAAACAGGCTGGGCACAGTGGCTCACACTATAATCCCAGCACTTTGGGAAGCCGACTCGGGTGGACAACCTGAAGTCAGGAGTTCGAGACCAGCCTGGCCAACAGGGCAAAACACCATCTCTACTAAAAATACAAAAATTAGCTGGGCATGGTGGTGCGCACCTGTAGTCCCAGCTACTCGGGAGGCTGAGGCAGGAGAATAGCTTGAACCCAGGAGGTGGAGGTTGCAGTGAGCCAAGATCACGCCACTGCACTCCAGCCTGGGTGACAGAGCAAGATTTAGTCTCAAAAAAAAAAAAAAAAATTAGCTCAGTGTGGTAGTGCATGGCTGTCGTCCCAGCTACTCTGGAGGCTGGGGTGGGAGGATCACTCATTTGAGCCTGCAAGGTCAAGGCTACAATGAGCTGACATCACGCCACTGCACTCCAGCCTGAGTGACAGAGCAGAACCCTGTCTCAAAAAAAAAAACAAAACCTCACAGCTGACAGCACTGGCAGGTGGCAAGTCAAGTGTTGGGGAGGAGGACGTGGGGCAGGAGCACAGTGGGGTGCATGTGAGATTTGGGGTACATCCTCCAAAGGCTCAGAGGGTAAGGGGCAGTCTGAGGATCTCTGGAGAGGGGATGGCAGGGAGGAGCTTTGTGGGACATTCTGGCTGGCTAGAGGCCTCCCGGATCCCCTCCCCTGTCCCCAGGAGGTGAGGGACATTGGAGAGAGGAGTGAGCCAGACCATGCACAGCAGCAGCTTCAGGACCCCGTAGTGGCTGCAGGGACACAGAGCCTCGGAAACCCCCGGCAGGGCTTCATTAAGTGCTTGCTGGAGGTGGAGGAAGTGGAGGCCTCCCATCAGAAAGCCCTGAAGGCTCGGTCCCTGACAGCCCAGAAGTCCCCCAGGACCATGACCCGTGTGCCCACCTCAGCCCCAAGCCTGCCTCAGACCCCTGCCTCAGCCCCTGCCAGCGGCTCATCATGGGCCCGGCTGCCAGCTCCTGGGCCAGTGCCTGCCCCTGTGGGAGCCCTGGCCTCCACCTCCATGCCTTGCCCTGTCCTGCTGGCCCCCTCCCTGGACCTGAGCTGGAGGATGGAACTCTTGCATCAGAGCAGCGAGAGGACCCTGAGCTACGCCAAGGCACGGTAGGAGCCCCCTGCTGCTCACTCGTCCGCTCCTGAAAGGCCCCAAGATCAGAGCCTTGCTCCAGATGCAGGTCCCCGTCCCTGCACCTGCCTGTTCCCCTGTGTGTCACCCTCTCTCCAGTTCTCCTCCTGTGTCTCCTCTCCGCAGCTCCCATGTCTCCGCCTCCTCTCCCATTTCTGACTCTTTTGTAACTTCCCTGAAGGGTCTCCCTCTAGTCCCCTCTCCTCTGTCCCACTCCTGCTCTGGGTCTCCTTCTTCTTGTCATTCTTGATCTCTCTTGGCTCCCCAAAGCCTCCCCAAGGACCTCTTCTTGCAGGCTCCCTCGCCCTCTCCCCTAGCTTTTGGCAGGGTGGGCAGCTGGATATTGCCCTGGGCTAGGGTTCTGTCCTCTGCAGGCAGGAGCCGGGAGAGCACGGCCTCCAAAAGCTGTGTCAAAACTGGGAGGAGAGGCCCGAGGAGCATCTGACCCTGAAGCAAGAGGAAGGTGAGGGCGGGGAGGCCAGGAAGGTCCCAGCACAGGCAGGACCCTTGGTCCCTGGGGGTATATAGTCGCAGAATGGACTGGGGTGTTTTCCAGATCACACGCTGCAGCGATGCCCACCACAGCCCTGTGTAGCAGATCCCGCAGGGATTTTCTGCACTTGGCCTATGGGCCAGGGCAGGGGAGGAGTTTGGCCCCAGCTCACAAAGCTGCTGGGTGGGGGCCAGAACTCATGCTGGGTCATCTTTTTTTTTCTTTTCCTTTTTTTTTTTTTTTCCATCTGTCCATAGGCTGGAGTGAAATGGCATGATCTCAGGTCACTGCAACCTCTGCCTCCCAGGTTCAAGCAATTCTCCTGCCTCAGCTTCCCCAGTAATTGGGATTACAGGCAACCGCCACCACGCCCAGCTAATTTTTGTATTTTCTGTAGAGATGGGATTTCACCATGTTGGCCAGGATAGTCTCGATCTCTTGACCTCCCAAAGTGCTGGGATTACAGGTGTGAGCCACCAGACCCAGCCTTTTATTTATTTTTTTTTTTGAGACAGAGTCTTGCTCTGTTGCCCAAGCTGGAATGCAGTGGTGCTATCTCAGCTCACTGTAATCTCCGCCTCCAGGGTTCAAGGGATTCTCCTACCTCAGCCTCCTGAATAGTTGGGATTACAGGTGCGTGACACCATGCCTGGCTAATTTTTGTATTTTCGGTAGAGACGAGGCTTCACCATGTTGGCCAGGCTGGTCTCAAACTCCTGAACTCAAGTGATCCACCCACCTTGGCCTCCTATAGTGCTGGGATTATAGGCGTGAGCCACTGTGCCCGGCCTCATGCTAGGTCTTCTGACTCAAAGTCCAGTGCTCTCCCAGTGTCAGAGCTGCCTCTCTGAGAGAATGACAGAAGCCCTGTAGAGTACTTTAGGTTTTGGAATAATTTCTGCTTCCCTTAACCCAAGCCTGTTCTACTGGTCCTCTTCAGAGCAGCCTGGATGGGAGACAGGGCTCAGGGAACCCTGTCCATCCTAGACAGTCCCTCACCATTAAACAAGGCCACCAGCCTAGACATGGCCTCATTCCCACCGCATCTCACCTTTACCAAAAAGTTAAAACGTTCTGAATACCAGGCCGGGCGTGGCGGCTCAAGCCTGTAATCCCGGCACTTTGGGAGGTAGAGGCGGGTGGATTCACGAGGTCGGCAGTTCAAGACCAGCCTGGCCAAGATGGTGAAACCCTGTCTCTACTAAAAACTACAAAAAATTAGCTGGGCACTATGGCAGGTGCCTGCAATCCCAGCTAGTTGGGAGACTGAGACAGGAGAATTGCTTGAACCTCGGCAGCAGAGGTTGCAGTGAGCCGAGATCACGCCACTGCACTCCAGCCAGGACAACAGAGTGAGACTCTGTCTCAAAAAAAAAACCACAGAAGTTCTGAACACCTACCCTGCTCTCTACTGTCCTCAGGACTGGGCCCTGTGACCCCACTCCCCTGTCACCCTGGCCCTAGAAGAATGGCTGTACTTCCCCCTTCTATCTCCCCCTCCTCCCCAAAGCCTGCAGCCCTCTTGGCCAGAGCAGTCCCTTCCTCCGTCTTCCCTAGGTGCTCTCACTGGCTCCCTGTGACCCCATCCTTGAAGTTCACCCTTTTTAGCATTAAAACTCTCTAGTGGCTGGGCATGGTGGTTCATGTCTATAATCTCAGCATTTTGGGAGGCCAAGGTGGGAGGATCACAAGGCCAGGAGTTAGAGACCAGCCTGGCCAACATAGTGAAACCCGGTCTCTATGAAAAATACAAAAATTAGCCAGGTGTGGTGGCACGCGCCTGTAGTCTGGGCTACTCAAGAGGCTGAGGCAGGAGAATCGCTTGAACCCAGGAAGCGGAGGTTGCAGTGGGCCAAGATTGTGCGCTCCAGCCTGGGCGACAGAGTGAGACTCCATCTGAAAACAAACAACTCCCTCGCCACCTTCCTAAGTGCAGCTCTCCCTGCCTACCTCTTTGAGCAGTTCATAAACAACATGCCACTTTGACTTAGAGACTCGGGGTCCCACATCTACCAATCCCTGTCTGGTAATTAAAGACCCCACCACTCTGCTCCAGTGGCTCAAACCACCAAGCATTCTGAGAGCTCATACCTGCTTTGGAGAGTTGCTCTGATTTTTCTTTTTGTGATGGGGTCACCACATGCCCCAACACCAATCCTAGCCCCACCTCTTCCCCACCATTCAGCACTGTTTGTCAGAGACTTCCAGGCTAACAGAGGCTATTGTGTGCCAGGCACTGAGTTCATATAATGCCTCCAAGAGGGTGCATTGTTGTGATGGCCATTGTACAGATCTGGAAATAGAGGCTCAGAGAAGGGCAGCAACTTACCCATGGCAGCCCTCCCAGTCAGCGTGGGCTGCCATAACAAATGACTGCAGACTGAGTGGCTGAAACAGCAGACACTTATTTTGTCACAGTTCTGGAGTGAAGTCCAAGATCAGGTCGGTTTCTTCTGTGGCCTTCCTGCGTGGCTTGCAGACAGCTGTGTTCTCACTGTCCTCATGTGGTCTTGCCTCTGTGAATGCGCAACCCTGGTATCTTTTCGTGTGTCCAAATTTGCATTAATTTTTGTTTATGTATTTATTTTTTTTTTGAGATGGAGTCTTGATCTATTGCCCAGGCTAGAGTGCAGTGGTGTGATCTCAGCTGACTGCAGCCTCCCCTTCCTGGGTTCAAGTGATTGTCCTGCCTCAGCCTTCTGAGTAGCTGGGATTACAGGTGCGCGCCACCACACCTGGGTAATTTTTGTGTTTTTAGAAGAGAGGCTTCACCATGTTGGTCAGGCTGGTCTTGAACTCCTGACCTTGTGATCCTCCCACCTCGGCCTCCCAACGTGCTAGGATTACAGTGTGAGCCACTGCACCTGGCCTATTTTTTTAATTTATGTATTTATTTATTCTTTTGAGACAGGGTCTTGCTCTGTCACCCAGGCTGGAATGCAGTGGTGCAATCCCACATCACTGCAGCCTCCACCTCCAGGGCTCAAATAATCCTCCCACCTCAGCCTCCTGAGTGGCTGGGACTGCAGGCACGTGCCACTGTGCCTGGCTAATTTCTAAAATTTTTTAGAGACAGAGTGTCTTGTGTTGCCCAGGCTGGTTTCGGACACCTGGGCTCAAGTGATTCTACCGCCTCGGCTTCCAAAAGTGCTGGGATTACAGGCACAAGCCATCACCTAGCCCAAATTTCTTTTTTGTATAAGGACACCGGTTGGATTGGATTAGGACCCACCCTAAAGGCCTCTTTTTAACCTAATCACCTATTTAAAGGCCCCGTCTTCAAACACGGTCACATTTGGAAGTACTAGGAGTTGGGGCTTCAACATAAAAGCCACCCAGCTTATTAAATGGCAAAGCCAGGCCGGGCACGGTGGCTCATGCCTGTAACTCCAGCCCTTTGGGAGGCCGAAGCAGGAGGATCGCTTGAGCCTAGGATTTCAACCCCAGCCGGAGCAACACAGGGAGACCCCATCTTTACTAAAAATAAAAATAAAAAACGCTGGTACTCAGGGGGTTGAGGGAGGAGAATCACGTGAACCTGGAGGCAGAGGTTGCAGTGAGCTGAGATCCCACCACTGCACTCCAGTCTGGGTGACGGAGCAAGACTCCTTCTCAAAAAAAATAAAATAATAAAATAAAAATAATTTTTAAAAAAAAGCTGGGCATGGTGGTGTGCACCTGTAGTCCCAGCTATTGGGGAGGCTCAGACAGTAGGATCCCTCGAGCCCAGGAGATGGAGGATACAGTGAGCCATGATCACACCATTGCACTCCTGCCAGAGCTAAGACTCTCTGTTGACTTCAACCCACATTTTGCCATGGGCTGAGAAACCAGACACCACACGATCTGACCAGTACATGACCTTTGTATCAGTTAGTGCTGCTTTGGGACATTCTCAGACCCTTCCCATCCTCTGCTGTGATCCACACAATGCACAATCCTGGCGACCATGTCCATCCAGATAGGTGAGCAAGGTGCAGGGCACAGACTTAGTCAGAAAGACTGTTCAGTCACCTAACCTCTGAGCCTCAGTTTCCCCATCGCTACAACAGGAATAAGCATTCTCAGCCTCCCAAGTAGCTGGGACAACAGATACACACCACCAGGCCCAGCTAATTTTTGTATTTTTAGTAGAGACAGGGTTTTGCCATGTTGGCCAGGCTGGTCTTGAACTCCTGGCCTCAGGTGATCTGCCCACCTCGGCCTCCCAAAGTGCTAGGATTACAGGCATGAGCCACCATGCCCAACTCCTTTATTTTCACTCTTGATGGTAGAGGAGGCTGGCAGGAGGGTGGTTGGGGTGATGGGATGAATGGGGGAAACAAGAAATGCCCCCACCCCACATAACCCTGCCCTCCCCACAGCCTTCCGCAGCTACTTTGAGATCTTCAATGGCCCTGGTGAGGTGGACGCACAGAGCCTGAAGAATATCCTGCTCCTGGTGGGCTTCTCTGTGACGCCGGCCCAGGTGAAGGACGCCCTGATGAGTGCTGATGTCAATGGTGAGTGGCAGAGGGCTCCACTCTGCGTCCCAGGCAGGGCCTGCTTCACAGGCATGAGAGCTGTGCTGCCGCATGGGTGCCACACCGGGAGGGTCCCGTGCTTGGTGTCATGCCCTGCTGTCACAATCTAGAAATTCCTTTGTTGTTCTTGTTGTTTGAGACGGGGTCTCATTCTGCTGCTCAGGCTGAGTGCAATGCTGTGATCCTGGCTCACCACAGCCTCGACCTCCTAGGCTCAAGCAATCCTGCCACCTCAGCCTCCTGAGTAGCTGGAACTATAGGCATACTACCATGCCGGGCTAATTTTTTGGTTTTTGTAGAGATAGGGTCTTGCTTCGTTGCCCAGGCTGGTCTCAAACTCCTGGATTCAAGAGATCCACCCACCTCAGCCTCTTGAAGTGCTGGGATTACAGGTGTGAGCTACTATGCCGAACATCATAGAATTCTTTTTTTTTTTCCTGAGACAAAGTCTCACTCTGTCACCCAGGCTGGAGTGCAGATCTTGGCTCACTGCAACCTCTACTGCCCAAGTTCAAGTGATTCTCCTACCTCAGCCTTCTGAGTAGCTGGGGTTACAGGCACCTGCCACCACGGCTGACTAATTTTTGTAGTTTTAGTAGAGAAGGGGTTTCACCATCTTGGCCAGGCTGATCTTGAACTCCTGACCTCATGATCTACCCGCCTTGGCCTCCCAAAGTGCTGGGATTACAGGTGTGAGCCACCATGCCTAACATCATAGAAATTCTTAACAATTTTTTTTTTTTGTTTTTTGCTTTTTTAAAAAAAATTGTGCCTGTAATCCCAGCACTTTGGGAGGCCGAGGCGGGTAGATCACGAGAGGTCAAGAGATCGAGACCATCCTGGTCAACATGGTGAAACCCCGTCTCTACTAAAAATACAAAAAATTAGCTGGGCATGGTGGCGCGTGCCTGTAATCCCAGCTACTCAGGAGGCTGAGGCAGGAGAATTGCCTGAACCCAGGAGGCGGAGGTTGCGGTGAGCCGAGATCGCGCCATTGCACTCCAGCCTGGGTAACAAGAGAGATATTTTGTCTCAAAAAAAAAAAAAAAAAAAAAAAAATTGTGTTTCTTTGTTTTTGAGACAGAGTCTTGCTCTGTCACCCAGGCTGGAGTGCAGTAGCATGATCTTGGCTCACTACAACCTCCACCTCCCAGGTTCAAGCGATTCTCCTGCCTCAGCCTCCCGTGTAACTGGGACTACAGGGGCGCAACACCACGTCCGGCTAAGTTTTGTATTTTTAGTAGAGACAGAGTTTCACCATGTTGGCCAGGCTTGTCCTGAACTGGCCTCAAGTGGTCTGGCCGCTTCAGCCTCCCAAAGGGCTAGGATTACAGACGTGAACCACCGCAGCTGGCTGCATTAGCTGCTAGTATCATTTTTATCTACTAAATACTTACTAATGTCTTCTGTGGGCCCATCCCCGTGCTGGGCACAGAGGATAAGGAGATGCATAAGATGCATGAGATCCTGCCCTGGAAGGGCTCACAGAAACAGCTACTGCCATTAGGCGAGGGCTGACACAAAAGAAAGAGGCACCAGTGGAAGCGGGACTTAAAATGGCTTAGAAGGGGGCCAGGCACCGTGGCTCTCACCTGTAATCCAGCACTTTGGGAGGCTGAGGCGGGTGGATCACCTGAAGTCGGGAGTTGGAGACCAGCCTGGCCAACATGGTGAAACCCCATCTCTACTAAAAATGCAAAAATTAGCTGGGCATGGTAATCACAGCTACTCGGAAGGTGGAGTTGGAGGGTGGTGGAGGAATTCTAGGACAGGGAAGGAAGCAGCATGTACAAAGGCCCAGGGCGGGGAAGAAGATGGCTGGGGAAGCAGGTTAGTGCTGGGGGAGACTGGCACTAAGTAAGGCTGGAGTCAGGCCACAGGCAGCTCCTGCAAGGCCTTGAAGGCCAAGGTGGGAATCTTATGGGTACCTGTTCTATGCAGCAACTGGCATAAGGTAATATCAGTCATTGACATTTATTGAGCATGTGTTATATGCATGATGCTGTTCTTTTTTTTTTTTTTTTTTTTCCTCGACACTGAGTCTCACTCCGTCACCAGGCGCTAAGCTTAAGGTCCGGGGCCCGATCTTGGCTCACGGCAACCTCTGCCTCCTGGCTTCCAGCAATTCTCCTGACTCAGCCTCTCGAGTAGCTGGGACTACAGGCACCTGCCACCACGCCCAGCCAATTTTTGTATTTCAGTAGAGACAGGATTTCACCATGTTGGCTAGGAGGGTCTCAATCTCTTGACCTCATGATCCCGCCTGCCTCAGCCTCCCAAAGTGCTGGGAGTACAAGCATGAACCACCGCGCCTGGCCATGCATGGTGCTGTTCTAAGTGCTTTGCCTCCTTTTATCTCAGAGGTTGATATTATTATTCTCTCCCTAGTGGTGAGAGAACTAAAGCTTAGAGGGGGTAAGAGATCTTGCCAAGGTCACACAGGTAGTAAGTGGTGGACCTGGAGTATGAGCCAACACTGCTTCCTCTAGGATGCAACTTCCAGTAACTTCTAATCCAGAGATTTGGTTTTATTTTGAGACAGCATCTACCTCTGTTGCCCAGGCTGGAGTGCAGTGGCACAATCACATCTCACTGTAGCCTTGACCTCCTAGGCTCAGGAAATCCTTCCACCTGAGCCTCCCAAGTAGCTGAGGCTACAGGCACATGCCACCACACCCAGCTAATTTTTATATTTTTGGTAGAGATGAGGTCTCACTATGTTGCCCAGGCTGGTCTCGAACTCCTGGGCTCAAGCAATCCTCCCGCCTTGGCCTCCCAAAGTGCTAAGATTACAGGTGTGAGCCACCACACCCAGCCCTATTCAGAAGATTTTAACTTTCAGCTTCTACTTTGCTATGTCTCCCGTTTTCTGCGTTGAGTATGCACTGCTTTGATAATCAGACCCAGCGAGTGACTTCTAATAAGCACACCTGGGCTGCAATGCATGGACCTGCTCCGGAAGGTCCCTGCCAACCCAGTCACTCCTCTGGCCTCCACAGGAGATGGTCATGTGGACTTCAAAGACTTCTTGGCTGTGATGACAGACACCAGGCGCTTCTTCTGCTCTGTGGGTGAGCAGGGATGTGCCCAGGGTAGTCAGAACTAGAGGAGGGGCTGGGAGGCTGGTTGTGGGGAGAGGAGAGGGCATTCAGGACTGCCCAATGGTAATGGCAGCCACTGTCCCATGTCTCCAGAACAGAACACCCTGATGAACATGGCTCCCCACAACCCCCACACGCTGCTCTTTGAGATCCTGTCCCAGCTGGTAGAGATGCTGGCCTTACCAGAGGCAGCCTTGGAGGAAATCACAAAGTGAGTGGGGCTGGTTGTTGGGGGTGAGGGTTGTGGACACAGAGGTGGCATCTAGCATTTTGGCACTGAGAACTTTTGGTAGTTAGGACTTTTAGTCACAAGTGAAAGAAGCTGGGGGCCAGGGCAGTGGCTCACGCCTCTAATCCCAGCACTTTGGGAGGCCAAGGCGGGTGGATCACCTGCAGTCAGGAGTTCAAGATCAGACTGGCCAACTTGGCGAAACCCCATCTCTACTAATACAAATAATTAGCCAGGCATGGTGGCACACACCTATAATCCCAGGAACTCGGGAGGCTGAACCATGAGAATTGCTTGAACCCAGGAGGCAGAAGTTTCAGTGAGCTGAGATTGCACCACTGCACTTCAGCCTGGGTAACAGAGTAAGACTCTGTCTCACAAAAAGAAAAAAAGAAAGTGGAAGAGCCAGGCGCGGTGGCTCAAGCCTGTAATCCCAGCACTTTGGGAGGCCGAGGCAGGTGGATCACGAGGTCAAGAGATCGAGACCATCCTGGTCAACATGGTGAAACCCCGTCTCTACTAAAAATACAAAAAATTAGCTGGGCATGGTGGTGCGTGCCTGTAATCCCAGCTACTCAGGAGGCTGAGGCAGGAGAATTGCCTGAACCCAGGAAGCGGAGGTTGCGGTGAGCCGAGATTGTGCCATTGCACTCCAGCCTGGGTAACAAAAGTGAAACTCCGTCTCAAAAAAAAAAAAAAAA
>NW_022436983.1:10055094-10058316 GCF_009761245.1 Sapajus apella | reverse complement strand
GCAAACTTTCTTTATCCAGGGTTGCTGCGGTACCGATTTCCTTTTTTTTTCCTTTTTTTTTGAAGCTTGGGGACAAAAGTGAAACTCCCTCTCAAAAAAAAAAAAAAAAAGAAAGTGGAAGAAACTGAAATAAAACTGGCTTAAGCAAAAGAGGAATGTATGGCCCAAATCACTCGTTGGGGCCTCAGGATTAGTGGGATCCCCGAGACCAAATAATACCAGTAAGGTTGTCTCTCTCCATCTATCCATGTCTGTGCACTGGCTTTGAGTTCAGCTAGGCTCTTCCTACAGAGAGAGGGATGGTAACTGGTGGCCCCATACTCACACTGTCCTAGGGCAGCAAGAGGAATTCTTTCCTGCAGTACCCATAGAGCAATCCCAGGAAAGGAATTTGACGGACCCTACCTGGGTCAGAAGACACAAAAGCCTCCACTCTCGAGGGCAGGTGGGTGGGTAGGTAGTAGTTCATCTAAGGAAGTGACAGCCGCAGGTGAAACAACATGAACATTTCAGGGCTAGAGGCAAAGGGTAAGGGCAGACTAGTCCAGTTGATCTTCAAATGGCACTTTCAGGCCCTCATGCCTCAGAGGAGGCCAAGCCTCCATTTCCAGTCTTTGAAATGCACATATTTTAGCCCGGCGCGGTGGCACATGCCTGTAGTCCCAGCTACTCGGGAGGCTGAGGTGGGAGGATCGCTTGAGCCCAGGAATTCTGGGGTGTAGTGCGCTATGCCGACTGGGTGTCCACACTAAGTTGAGCATCATTATGGTGACCTCCTGGGAGTGGGGGAACACCAGGTTGCCTAAGGAGGGGTAAACTAGCCCTCCTTAAACAGGTCAGAAACGGAGCAGGTCAAAACTCCTGTGCTGATCAGTAGTGGGATCGCGCCTGTGAATAGCCACTGCACTCCAGCCTGGGCAACATAGCAAGACCCCGTCTCTAAAAAAAAAAAGAATATACATATTTTAATGCCTGTTGCTCAATAAATGCTAGCTATCTTTTTTCTTTTCTTTTCTTTTTTTTTTTAAGACGGGGTTCCACCATGTTGGTTGGGCTGGTCTTGAACTCCAGACCTCAGGTGATCCACCCGCCTTGGCCTCCAAAGTGCTTGGATTACAGGCATGAGCCACCACACCCAGCCTAAATGCTAGCTTACAACAGAGGTGGCTGGGTCTCCCTCTGTCGCCCAGGCTGCAGTGTAGTGATGCAATCATGGCTCACTGCAACCTCGACCTCCTGGGTTCAATCAATCTTCCCACCTCAGCTTCCCTAGTAGCTGGGACTACAGGTGTGTGCCACTATGCCCGGCTTCTCAAAGTGCTGGGACTACAGGCATGAGTCACCATGCCCAGCCAAAAGGCACTTTGTTGCTGGGCAAGGTGGTGTGTGCCTGTAGTCTAGCTACTCAGGAGGCTAAAGGGGAAGGATTGCTTGAGCACAGGAGTTTGAGGCTGTAGTGGGCTATGATGGTGCCACTCCTCTCCAGCCTGGGCCACAGAGTGAGAGCCCATCTCTAAAAAAAGAAAAGAATGTGGAGTTCTGTCTGTGCCTCCTACTAGTTCTGTAGCCTTGGGCAAGTTGCTTTCTCTCAAGATTCAGTTTCTTCATCTGTAAAATGAGGGCACATTTCCTCAACTCTTCAATGCAAGTGATGGAAGGATACCAGGACAGAAGTGTATCTCATGGAATTGAGCCTGTAGGAACCAGGCCCTCAGCCTGCTGGGGTCTTCTCTCAATGTATCACACAAAGGCTTGTCCCTGCCAATCAGTGAGTTGGACTCATTTTTTTCCTACCACAGACCAGGCCTTTTCCACATGGGCCAGGGAAAGGGGAATTATTGCAGCCTGTTCCAGCAAGATCTATTTAGCAACTGCAAAGACAAGAGATCTGTTTTTCCATCCGGGCGCAGTGGCTCACGCCTGTAATCCCAGCACTTTGGGAGGCCGGATCACCTGAGGTCAGGAGTTCGACACCAGCCCGGCCAACATGGCAAAAACCCATCTCTACTAACAATACAAAAATTAAGCTGGGCATGGTGGTAGACACCTGTCATCCCAGCTACTCGGGAGGCTGAGGCAGGAGAATCGCTTGAACCAGGAAGGTGGAGGTTGCAGTGAGCTGAGATTGCACCAGTGCACTCCAGCCTGGGCAACAAGAGCTCAAAATAAAATAAAATAAAAATAACTAAAAGAGTATAATTGGAGGGACTCCATGTTCGGATCCCCTTACACAAACACTCCCTTCGTGGAAGCCGTCTTTCTCTCTCCTGGATTTTCCCTCTGGAGTCCCCTTCCACGCTCCCTTCGTGGAAGCCTGTCTTCCCCTCCTAAACTCCATCTCTCTCTATTCCCTTCCACTCAGTGTGGAAGCTGCTTTCCTCTCCTGGATTTCATCTTTCTGGATTCTCTCAGTGTGAGAGTTAGCTATTTTTTTCTCTCTCCTTCTCTGGTTTCTCTCTCTCTAAATAAATCAAAATATATATATATGTGTGTGTGTGTATATATATATATATATATACACACACACACATATATATAAAAATTTTAAAAATTTAAAATTGGATTGTTTGTAACATAAAGGATAAGTGCTTCAGGGGATGGATACTTCTGAAGTCTCGCTCTGTTGCCTAAGCTGGAGTATCCATTGTATTTTTCTTTTTGAGACAGAGTCTCGCTCTGTCGCCCAAGCTGGAGTGCAATGGCACAGTCTCAGCTCACTGCAACCTCTGTCTCTTAGGTTCAAGTGATTCTCCTGCCTCAGCTTCTCAAGTAGCTGGGATTACAGGTGCCCACCACCATGCCCAGCTAATTTTTGTTATTTTTAGTAGAGACGGGGTTTCTCCCTGTTGTCCAGGCTCGTCTCAAACTCCTGATCTCAGGTGATCCACCCGCCTCAGCCTTCCTAAGTGCTGGGATTACAGGTGTGAGTCACCGTGCCCAGCCTCATTGTATTTTTAGTAGAGTCAGAGTTTCACCATGTTGGCTAGGCTGATGAACTCCTGACCTCAGGTGATTCACCTGCCTCGGCCTCCCAAAGTGTTGGGATTACTGGCATGAACCACCGTGCTGGGCCTCTTTTAGTTATTTTAAATTGTACAATTACATTATTGATGACTAGAGTCACCCTGTTGTGCTATTTTTTTGGTACCCACTCAGCATATTTTTTTTTTTTGTTTTGCTTTTTTTTTTTTTTTTTTTTTTTTTTTTTTTTTTTTTTTTTTT
>NW_022436983.1:10014783-10054694 GCF_009761245.1 Sapajus apella | reverse complement strand
TTTTTTTTTTTTTTTTTTTTTGAGACAGAGTCTCACTCTGTTGTCCAGGCTGGAATGCATTGGCGTGATCTCGGCCCACTGCAATCACCACCTCCCAGGTTCAAGCGATTCTCCTGCCTCAGCCTCCCAGGTAGCTGGGATTATAGGTGTGCACACCACACACGGCTAATTTTTGTTGGTCAGGTTGGCCTCAAACTCCTGACCTTATGATCCGCCCACCTTAGCTGCCCAAAGTGATGGGATTACAGGCTTGAGCCACTGTGCCCAGCCTCAGCATTTTTTGTTTTGTTTTGTGTTTGTTTGTTTGTTTTTTGAGATGGAGTCTCACTCTGTTGCCCAGGCTGGAGTGCAATGGGGCGGTCTCGGCTCACTGCAACCTCTGCCTCCCCGGTTCAAGCAATTATCCTGCCTCAACCTCCCCAATAGCTGGGATTATAGGTGCCCGCCACCAGACCCAGCTGAAAAAAAAAAAAAAAGGAAAATGCCAGAACTTGTTCCATATAGTTGAACCAATTTAAACTCCTACCAACAATATGAGTGCTCCAGTTACTCCCTATCTTGTTCCAATTTGGTACTGTCAATCTTATTTAGTCATTCTGGTGGATATGAGATTGTATTTTTTTTCATTTGCATTTGTTTGTATTCCTGAATACTATTTTTTTTTTTTTTTTTGAGACAGAATCTTGCTCTATTGCCCAGGCTGGAGTGCAGTGGTGCAATCTCAGCTCACTGCAAGCTGTGCCTCCCGGGTTCAAGCAATTCTCCTGCCTCAGCCTCTGGAGTAGCTGGGAGCATAAGGGTGCACCACCACACCTGGCTAATTTTTGTAATTTTAGTAGAGATGGGGTTTCACCATGTTGACCAGGCTGATCTTAAACTCCTGACCTCAAGCGATCTGCCCACCTCAGCCTCCCAAAGTTCTGGGGTTCACTTTTCTTCAATTATTTGTTAGTATTTTGAGACAAAGTTTCACTGTGTCACCCAGGCTGGAGTGCAACAGCACGGATCTTGGCACACTGCAACCTCTGCCTCCGGGTTCCAGAGATTCTCCTGCCTCAGCCTTTGGAGTAGCTGGGATTACAGGTACCTGCCATCATGCCCAGCTAATTTCTGTATTTTTGTAGAGACAGGGTTTCACCATGTTGGCCAGCCTGGTCTTGATTTCCTGACCTCAGGTGATCCGCCCACTTCAGCTCCCAAAGTGCTGGGATTACAGGCGTGAGCCACCTTGCCTGGCTTCTTCAATTATTTTTTCATTCTCTTCTTCAGACTTGATTATTCCATTGTCCTATCTTCAAATTCACAGATTCTTCTCCCTGCTCAAATCTACCTTGAATTCCGCTAGTAAAATTTTCATTTCAATTATTGCACTTTCTAACTCCAGATTGAAGAGTGATTATTCCACTGCCCTATCTTCAAGTTCACTGGTTCTTCTGCCTACTCAAATCTACCTTGAATCCCTCTCGTGAAACTTTCATTTCAGTTATTGTACTTTTCAACTCCACAATCTTTTTGGTTTCCTGTTTGGATTTTTTATCTCTTTTGTAAATTTCCATCTTGTTCATACATTGTTTTCTGGACTTTCTCAAAGTCTTCCTTTAGTTCTCTGAGCATCTTTAAGACAGCTGCCTTTTTTTTTCTTGTTGTTGTCTTTTTGTTTTTTTTCCTTTTTGTGGAGAATAGGGTCTCGCTATACTGCCCAGGCAGGTCTCAAACTCCTGGACTCAAGCTATCCTCCCGCCTCTGCCTCCCTAAGAGCTGGGATTACAGGCGTGAGCCACAGTGCCCAGCCAAAACAGCTGTTTTTTGAAGACTTTTTCTAGTACATCTGCTGTCAGGTCTTTTTTGGGAACTGTTTCTATTGATTTTTTTCCTTTAAATGACCATGCTTGGCTAGGCACGGTGGCTCATGCCTGTAATCCCAGCACTTTGGGAGGCTGCAGCAGGCGGATCACCTGAGGTCGGGAGATCAAAACTAGCCTGACCAACATGGAGAAACCCCATCTCCACTAAAAATAAAAAATTAGCTGGACATGACGGCAGGCACCTGTAATTCCAGCTACTTGGGAGGCTGAGGCAGGAGAATTGCTTGAACCTGGGAGGCGGAGGTTATGGTGAGCCGAGAACGTGCCACTGCACTCCAGCCTAGGCAACAAGAGCAAAACTCCATCTCAAAAAAATAAAAAAAATAAGCCGGGCAATGTGGCTCATGCCTGTGATCCTAGCACTTTGGGAGGCCAAAGCGGGTGGATCATGAGGTCAGGAGTTCAAGACTAGCCTGGCCAAGATGGTGAAACCCTGTCTCTACTAAAAATACAAAAATTAGCTGGATGCAGTGATGGGTGCCTGTAATCCCAGCTACTCGGGAAGTTGAGGCAGGAGAATCGCTTGAACCCGGGGGACAGAGGTTGCAGTGAGCTAAGATTGCACCACTGCACTCCAGCCTGGGCGACAGAGCAAGACTCTATCTCAATAAATAAATAAATAAATAAATGGCCAAGCTTTTCTGTTTTTTTTGCTGAAAACTGGACTGGACATTTGAATCTAATAATGTGGTCACTATGACAATAAGATTCTCCCCCTTCCTCGCACTTTGCTGTTTTTTGTTATTGTTTATTCATTTTTGTTGTTGCAGGCTGTCTCTGTGTCAAAGAGCAGTCTAAAGTATACACTTAAGGTCTTCTCAGATCTTTTCTGAGCCCGTGCCTTCCCCTGGGAACTGGGGTTACTTTCTAATTTCCCCCCATAGATACGGTTGCTTCTGAATGTCTTAGCCTTCAATGTCTGCGTCCAAAAAGGGTGAAAAGAGAAAAATGAAGTGAAAAGGGCACCGACCCTTTGCATTTCCTGGAAGGCACTTCAACTGGAAGGGAGCACGGTTTACCAAACACACACACACACTCAACACACACACACACACACACACACACACACACACACACACACACACACACACACACACGGGGCAAGGGCTTGCAACAATGTGGGGAGTTCCAACAGCCCCTCTTTGCACCTTTGTTTTCAGAAGCAGCCATTAGTGATCAGAGCACAATTCCCACTATTGTGGAGGACAGAGTCCTTTTTGTCTACCCTGGCTCCAGCAAGCTGCATGCAAGCCGCTCCTGGGGCTGGAAATGGAAGACAAATAGCTGATACTGTGCTAAAAGTTTAACTTGACCAAGATTAACTGCAATTTGTATCCAAACCTTCCCCTGGATGGTGCAAGTCTCCAGAGTTCCAAGACAGTATGAGAGATTCTGCCAGTGTAACTGTTGTCTAGGTTTGAAGGCAGATTCCCGGTGCTTCCCACTCCACCATCTTCCCCAAATCCGATCTTTAGTCCATCCAGTGAATTTTTCACTTTGGGTATTGTTGTTCTTATATTTTTTGTAGACACAGGGTTTTGCCATAATGCCATGTTGCCCAGGCTGGTCTTGAACTGGTTCAAGCAATCCTGAGGCGGCCTCCCAAAGTGTTGGGCTCAGAAAAGACCCGAGAATACTTAAGTTTATACCTTCGGCTAATCTTTGGCACAGAGACAGCCTACAACAACAAGAACAATTACAAAAAACAACAAACTCTGAGGAAGGGGGAGAATCTTTTCTTCTTCTTTTTTTTTTTGAGACAGAGTCGCCCGATCTCATCTCACTGCAACCTCCTCCTCTGGGTTCAAGTGGTTCTCCTGCCTCAGCCTCCTAAGTAGCTAGAATTACAGGCACCTACCACCATGCCCGGCTAATTTTTGTATTTTTAGTAGAGATGGGGTTTCACCAGATTGGTCAGGCTAGCCTCGAACTCCTGACCTTGTGATCTGCCTGCTTCAGCCTCCCAAAGTGCTGGGATTACAGGCATGAGCCACTACACCCAGCCGAGAACCCTATTTTCATAGTTACCACATTATTAGATTGAAATGTCCAGTTTTCCGTGAGCCACTGCACCTGGCCAGGTACTGCATTTTTCATGTTTAGAGATTTGGCTGTGTGTGGTTTATGGCATTTGCACTGTCATTGCGGGATCTCCCTTCACCATCTTCCTTTTCCTTTGCCTCTCTCCTGCATTCTATCTCCTGCTTTCTTTTTCTTTTGAGATGGAGTTTTGCTCTGTTGCCCAGGTTGGAGTGCAGTGGTGCCATCCTGGTTCACTGCAACCTCTGCCTCCTGGGTTCAAGTGATTCTGATGCCTCCACCTCCCGAGTAGCTGGGATTACAGGCATGCGTCACCATGCCCAGCTAATTTTGTATTTTTAGTAGAAATGGGGGGATTTTACCATGTTGGCCAGGCTGGTCTCGAACTCCTAATCTCAGGTGATCCTCCTGCCTCAGCATCCCAAAAGTGCTGGGATTATAGGTGTGAGCCACTGTACCTGGCCGGGATCTCCTGTTTTCTGTAATCACATCTTTCACTTTTTTGATTTATGTTCTCATTTTGGAAGAACATGTTCTCCAGTAGCTTCTTGGAAAATGATGCGTGGGAGGTAATGTTGATGACCTATGTCTGCAAATGTGTTTGTAACTCTCCAGTCTCCTTGCTGTCTCCAGCTCTTTCCTGCACCTCCCAGCCTTTTCACAGGCCACTCCTCTGCCTGAAGACTCTTTCTCCAGATACCCATTTTGTTTGTTTCCTCCCTCATCCTGTTCAAACGTCACCTCTGGGACCTTTGCTTACCACTTTGAGCAAAGGAGCCCCTTATCGCTACCTCCTACCCTTCTACTTTTCCTCAGGGCACCCGGCACTCCTAACATGGCATTTGAGACAGGATCTTGCCCTGTCATCGCCCAGGCTGCAGTGCAGTGGCATGATGACAGCTCGCTGCAGCCTTGATTTCCCTGCTCAAGCTATCCTCTTGTGTCAGCCTCTTGAGTAGCTGGGACACATGTCACCATGTCCAGCTAACTTTTAAATTTTTTGTAGGCCAGGCGTGGTGGCTCACACCTGTAATCCAAGCACTTTGGAGGCCAAGGCGGGCGGATCACCTGAGGTTGGGAGTTCAAGACCAGCCTGACCAACATGGTGAAACCCTGTCTTAATTTAAAAAAAAAAAATTTTTTTATAGAGGTGTCTCACTCTGTTGCCTAGGCTGGTCTCAAACTCCTGGGCTTAAGTGATCCTCCTACCTTGGTCTCCCAAAGTGCTGGGATTACAAGCATCAGCCCCACCATGCCTGGCCTGTATTTTTATTTACTTGTTTACGGTCTGACTCTGCCAGTAGGTCTGTGTCCAGGTAGCTGATGTGATAAATGATTCCAGGAAAGAGGAATAAGGGAAGGGGTGTGAACCATGAAAGAGGAGAAGCCAATTCAAGGATGTGTTACTGAGTCAAACACCTCCCAGGATCTTCTGAGGAGACTAAAAATGGCAGCTCAGGGCTGGGTGTGGTGGCTCACACCTGTAATCCCAGCACTTTGGGAGACTGAGGCAGGTGGATCACCTGAGGTCAGGAGTTTGAGACCAGCCTGGTCAACATGGTGAAACCCCATCTCTACTAAAAATACCAAAAACTAGCTGGGCTTAGTGGCACATGCCTGTAATCCCAGCTACTCGGGAGGCTGAGGCAGGAGAATTGCTTGAGCCCAGGAGGGAGAGGTTGCAGTGAGCTGAGATTGTGCCAGTGCAATCCAGCCTTGGCAACCAGAGCAAAATTCTGTCTCAAAAGAAAAAGAATGGCAGCTCAGAACTGCCAGTGAAAAAGAGAAAAGCCTGTATAGCTCATCCACTAGCTCCTTTGGCAAAGGTGGCCCCGACAGGTGCTTAACTCCCCTGCACTCTGGGTTGCACGTGTCAGAGAATCCCTGGGACAGGAAGCAAGAGGCTCAGACCTGAGGTGAGACCCGTAGGGTTGTCTCTGTGCAAAGCTAGTTGAAGCCTGTGTGTAAGCGGCCACTGTGGCACCCTTGGTCCAAGGTGTTAGTAGCTGGCTGGAGTTAAGAAGTGCGGCTGAGGCCGGGCGCGGTGGCTCACGCTTGTAATCCCAGCACTTTGGGAGGCCGAGGCGGGTGGATCACAAGGTCAAGAGATCAAGACCATCCTGGTCAACATGGTGAAACCCCGTCTCTACTAAAAATACAAAACATTAGCTGGGCATGGTGGTGCATGCCTGTAATCCCAGCTACTCAGGAGGCTGAGGCAGGAGAATTGCTTGAACCCAGGAGGCGGAGGTTGCAGTGAGCCGAGATCGCGCCATTGCACTCCAGCCTGGGTAACAAGAGCGAAACTCCATCTCTAAAAAAAAAAAAAAAAAGTGCGGCTAAGACTATGATACAGGGGCACTGTGTGGATGTCTCCTTCAATGCTCTTTTCCAGTCACTTAGAAGAGTAGTCAGGACACAGTGAGCATTCAGTAAATATTACTGAATGCCGCTGCAGTCTAGTGGGGGGAAAGGCAAGTAGTGAGCTAAGAAACTCAAGTGGGGGCTGGGCATGGTAGTTCACACCTGTAATCCCAGCACTTTAGGAGGTTGAGGCAGGCGGATTGCCTGAGGTCAGGAGTTTGAGACCAGTCTAGCCAACAGGGTAAAACTCCATCTCTACTAAAAATACAAAAAAATTAGCAAGGTGTGGTGGCATGCATCTGTTACCCAGCTACTTGGGAGGCTGAGGCAGGGGAATTGCTTGAACCAGGGAGGTGGAGGTTGCAGTTAGCCCCGAGATCGCGCCACTGCACTCTAGCCTGGGTGACAGAGTGAAACTCCCTCAGGAAAAAAAAAAAAAAAAGAAAATCAAGTGGGTTGTGGGCTGTAATTGGGTAACTACAGGTTCCAGGGGGCCTCCAGCAGGAGCCTAGCTACCCTGTGGGGTGGGGGTGTGGAGGACAGGACAGAGAAGACTTTCTGGAGCAGAGGGTCCTTAACCTGAAATCTGGAAGATGAGCAGGAGTAACTGCACAGATGATTTACAAAGTACTTGCACATCTAAGTAAATATATCAGTGATAAAATCATAGGGAATGGCCGCATGCAATGGCTTACAACTGTAATCCCAACACTTTGGAAGGCCAAGGTGGAAGGATGGCTTGAGGCCAGGAGTTTGTGACCAGCCTGGGTGACAAAGTGAGACCACATCTCTACACAAAATTTTTTAAAAAATAGCTGGACATGGTGGTGGAGGTCCCAATTACTTGAGAGGCTGACGTAGAAGGATCAGTTGAGCCCAGGAGTTCGAGAATGTAGTGAGGCCATGTTCACACCACTGCACTCCTGTTTGGGCAACAGAGTGAGACTCTGCCTCCCTGCCACGCCCCCCGAAAATAACAGGTAACATGTACAAAGCATTTTCTGTGTGCCAGACACCATGCTGCATGCTTGGTGGGCCTTGTTAATTAATCCTTATTATTTAAACCTATGGCACATCAACTGTTTGATCTGTTTTACCCAATGGAAACTTGAAGCTCAGAGAATCCAAGTCATTTGCATTGACAGGGTAGAGAGAACCACTTCCCTCCATTTTACACAGGGCCACAGAGGCCCAGAGCAGGGCAGTGACTTGCTCATGTTCACAGAAAGGTAAGGGCTGAGCTGGGACTAGAATCCAGCTTTCCTGACTGCTAGGCTTGTGTTCCTGCTCCAGAGCTTGCTAGAGAGGGGCTGAGGAGGGTGAATTAAACACAGCCAGGCTGAGATGGGTGGGCACTGCCTCCCCAGCTACTACCAGAAAAAGCTGAAGGCAGGCACCTGCAAGGCCCAAGAAATGGAAGCGGCCATACACCGGCTGCGGTTGCGGAAGAAGATTCCCTACAACCCCCAGCAGGAAGAGAGCTCAGAAGTCCCAGAACGAAAGGTCCTCAGTATCCTGAGCCGGCTGAAGCAGCAGAACTATGGTGAGGGCCCTGGGCTAGGGGAGCTGGGCTGGCGTTGGGGCTCTGCTCTCTTGCCCATCTGGCCTGCTTACTTACCTGGGGTCCTTAGGCAGCCAGACCCAGGGAGCTGAGAGGCCAGTTTCCCACTTTGGGCTTATGCATACACCAGAAAACAGGCTGATAATCACTATTTTATATCCAGGCCTGACAATGGCCTCCTGCATTGGACTGCTCCCCTCCTGCCTTGGCCTGAGCTCAGGTTGGTCCCATGAGCCAGGACTGACACAGGGAACAGCTGTAGATATTGGCAATCCCAGCTTACTGGTTACTGAGTGCCCCACTGTGCTAGGCCCTTTGCAGATGCTCTAGAATTTCATCCTCGTAATCATGTATTTCCTCCATTTTACAGATTAGAAAAATGAATCTGATAAAGTTAAGCAGCTTGCCCAATGCCCCTACCTAGTATGTTTTGGAAAGGGGAGTTTATATCCAGGTCTGACCCCAAAATCTATGCTCCTTCCACTGGCTAAGCCTGCCTCCCTTGCCCAGGTACCATTTATCAGACTCCTATTGTATGCCAAGTAACAGGATAGGAGTTTTACAGTCATTCTAGAGCATGCCTACTAGATTTTGCCAGCACCCAGCACACAGACATCTGCTCCTTGTTAAGCTCTTACCAGCCCTTATTCTGTGTGCAGCACTGAGTGCTTGCATATGTTACCCCTTTAAGCTCAACAACTCTTGTGAGGTGGGTACCACTATCACCTCCAGAGGCACCAGAGAGCTCAAAGAGGTTAAGTGACTTGCCCCAAACCACCCAGTTCATTATGTAGCAAAGTCAGGATTTCACCGGAATCAATCTGCCTGCCTCCCAAGGCTGGGTGTGCTCTGAAGCATTCCCCCTTCTGCCTCCTTCTTTACCAGCTCCCAACCTGCAGAGCCCCTATGGCCAGGTGCCCTGCATCCCGCTCTGCCCGCGGTTGGACAAGAAGATGGTCCGTGGGAAGCCAACCACCCACCACGTGCTAGACCAGTGCGTACCCTCTGGCCTGGATCCTGACATCCATAGCCCCTTCTTCCAGTCAGGATCTCAAGGAAACAGGTGGGTGCCCAGAGAAAGGGTCCCAACCCAGGCCCTTCCAGATCCTTAAGAGGCTCCTTGCCTAATGCCTAAGAGTCCATCTTTCTAAGAGATGATACCTGACAGGCTGCTTGCTCCAGGGCGGATAAAGAGTGAAAGGCGAAAAAAACAAACCTTTGTTGAGTGCCTGTGTACCCAGCAGGTTGTTCCATTGAAGCCAGAGTGCTTCTGCGTTCCTGTGTCTAAGGCTCAGTGGCACTTACTAAGTGCTACAAATTCCCTGTGGTTCCATATTGGGACTACCAGGCTGTGCGGCTGGGCAAAGCAGCATCTCCTGCAGCAGTCCCCTTTCAGGTCACTGGGGAAAGGAGCCCTAGACTTGGAATCAGGCCCCTAAGCCCAACTGCTGGCTCCTCCATTTCCGAGGGGATGCTCCTCTCTCTCCTCACTTGGGCAGCACGGATGGCTTGTGTACTGGCAGAACTATGGGGAAAAGGCCAATCAATGTTTCCCACCCTCTGCCCTCCTCTCCCCAGGGAACACAACTCTGACAGCAGAAAGTGGCTCAGCTCTACGCCGGCTCGAACCCACTGACCCTCTGGAGGCCTGACTCTGGGCAGGTGCTCAAGGCCTGCAGACAGATGGGTCACCAGGCAGGAGCTGCTGCTGAAGTTCGCTTTTGTGGCCTAGCAAGCTAATAAATACCAATAACTTCAGCCTCTGTGCTTGTTGCCAAGGAAGGGCCTCAAGTTGTCAACTCAGCCAGCACTGGGTTCTCAGAGTGCAAGTTTCCACTTCAAAGCCCTGCCCAGGGTTGGGGTTTCTGCTACAGGCGTCCGTGTGCAGTCTTGACATTCTGTGCATTCTCAAAGCACAGGGCTAGGCCTCACCTCAGATGAGTGCTTCACCCTCTGGACTTGGAGCCCCACAAAAGTGGGCATTCTCTCTCTCCACTTGTTCTAAAGACAGGCCCTGTGGAAGAGCAGGAGGTACCGTCTGCCATGCTCCTCCCGACAGAATCCCAGGACCCAGGGTTCTCCTTCTCTGGGAGCCCCAAGAGGGATGGGTCCTTTCTCCTCAACCCACATACCACCCGGCCTACTATTCTACCAAAGATAGTCTCTCCCTGGGACTGAGCAGAGGGTAACCCCCCAGGGTTAAATAAGCGGCCACAGCAAGAGGTAGAGGGGCGGAAGCTGAAATGAGGACAAAGATCTGACAAGTTTAAAACATGTATTTAAAATACAATTTATAAAATGCTGAATCTGCCGACTCAGGAGCCTGCGGTGCAGGGTGGGGTGGGAGTGGGCAGCCGCCCGCTACACCAGCAGAGTAAGACTGCAGGGGTGCGGCCCTCCCTCCCATGCCCTTCTGTTCAGACACCCAAGGGGCCATGTGCACCCCTGGGATCACACGACCAGAAAACAGGACCCCAGAAGTTTCTTGAGTCTCTGCTTACCAGGGAGGCTGGGTACAGCTCTGCCAGCCCATCCCTGAGCAGGGCACCCCCAGATGGGGCAGAGCAGGGTATGGCTGGGCTGGGCAGGGCAGGGCAGGGCTGGGCGGGGCAGGTGGGCTCTGGAAGGGGCTGATGGTAGCAGATAGGGTGTTGCCTCCTGCCTGCAGGTGGGGAGCACCCTGATTGAGTGGGCTGAGAAAGGCTGGTCACCAGGCCTGGACCCCCCAGCTCCTTTGGTTATAGGCTGACATCAGAGTAGTGGCTCATGGGAAGCGGTTAGCTGGAAGGTCTGAGGCCTGGCCCATAGGGTCAGGAAGGAACTGGGGGACGGGGACAGTACCGTGAAGGCAGATAAAGGGGCAGCAGCCTCAAGTTTCTGCCCCCCATCCCCCTGGGGTTTTCCAAGCCAAAGCCTGCAACTTACTTTAAAAAAGAAAAGGGAAAAAAGCACTTAGGAAAGTTATAGACAACTACCCCAAAAAAATACCCTCCCACACACAAAATCCAAACCGTTTCCTTATCTCCCTTCCGCCTCCCCCAACACAATACAGTTTCCTGTTTTCTTTCTTTTTAAAAACATTGCCTGCCACCTCTCCATTTGGGAAGCCCAGGGCATCACTGCTGGTGGGTGGTTGACAGGCACACAGCGGGCTAAGCCCATCTTTGGCCAGAGGGAGGTGGCAGGACCAGTCCCTGCCACATCCTCAATCCACAGACACTCACCAGCCACCCTTTACTTTGGCCTCCACTTGAGGGTAGTGGGGCAAAACAGGTGGGCAACGAGCACTTCTGGCCTTCCCACCTGGACTACCTTGTCCAATTGAAAGGACAGTCTCGCTTTGGGTGGGAAACCACTATTAGATGAAGGATGGACACTAGAAATTTAGAATGGGGACACCTGGTTAGGGCAGTGGAATACAAAGATAGCAGCCAATCTTCTTCCTTGCCTTCTCCTGAAGGTAATCCTCCCTCTTACTGACTGAAGCTCTGGTTCCAGCTCTGCTCACAGGGAATGGCTGGCTTCACACAGGCAGAAGGCTGTGCTGTGGACTAGCTGCTAACTCAGCTGGCAGCTGGCCCTTCCTCGGAGGGGAGGACGTGGTGGGGCATGGCTTTCTGGGCCTGGCCTACCATTCCCACCGGGAACCAATGGTGGAGTGAGCCTGTGAGACTCGGCTTGCCACCTTGGCCACCACATGCTACCCTAATCACAAAACCACACCAACCACTCCGAAACGTATCTGCTGGTCAGGAGTGGGGAGGCCGTCTGGCTGGCTGAGGGATAAGGCGCAGTGCAATGGAAGGGATCAGGAAGCCCAAGAGGAGCCAGGTCCACACAGAGCCGCTCTGGGCAGCTGCCCTCTTAGCCTCTTCCACCTCAAGGAGCCAAAGCAAACCCCTGGCTCCAGGGACAGAGGAGAAACTTCATTCCAGGCCCTCACTCTGGAAAAAGGGGTGATGGGTAGCCTAGGCCTCTGAGAAACAGTCTGTCATCAATCTTTGCAAAGCAAAGCTGTTCTTTTTCCAACTTTATTCAGAATGTTCTGCCTTCAAGGTACTGATTGCACACAGGAAATGTACCAGGTATAGTGACTGAGCTGGGGCCAGCAATGGAGATGGAGCACCGCAGACCCTTAAGGGTTCAAGCCATGCTGGAGTGGGAAGACCTATCCACCTTCTGACCATAAGAGGCAGAAGGCTTAGGGTCCCGGAGCCAGACTCTCTCCTGGTTTTCCTTGTGCTGACGGCAAAATACTAAACAAGTCTCCTCTCCTTCACTGCTAAGCCCAGGGATGCAGTCTCACTCCCTGGTACTCTGCTCTCTTCTAGAAGCAATAAGCCTGGCTGTTAGGGAACCACCCTGAGGGGTATGGGAAGGGGAAGTCTGTTCACTTGCCCTATCTCCCAAAATACTAGAGGTGGGGTTGGCACCCTCCCCAGGCTCTCTGAGCCTACAGAGCTAGCCCAGTCTCCAGGCAAGGCCCAGATGTCCTGGGACTTAGCTCGGGGAGGGAGGTATAGGCATGGGGTGCTCATCTGTCCTGGGGGCTGCAGAGCCCTGCCCCTTTTCCAGGCGGCAGTAGGAATACAGAAGCTAAGCTCACCAAAATCCTATTGGTTAATGTTTCTAGTGAATTTCCCAGAAACATTTTTAAGTAGACTACCAAACTACCCTTTCTCAATTAAAAATTCATTAAACCACTAAAACCCCTCCCATGCACTTTTTCTTGCAAATCAGATATTTGTATAAACAAATAAAAATAGGAAGAAAAAAAAAAGAAAAGATATTTTCAAATGGAACTTACTTTTTAAGTGATGAAGACATGCACTTGGGGGTAGGTGGGTGTGAGTTCTCATTTGTGTTTTGAAATCCCAAATTAATGAGCATGATAAACTGTTATTGCTGGCACTGGCTTTACCCCAAGTGGCCAAGTGGCACTGTCTGACTCTCTACTCTGAGTCCTTGGTGGGTCCCCCCAACCTTCCCCTAACCCCCACCCTTTCCCTTTCCATTGACTTGGGACAG
Organism: Sapajus apella; assembly: GCF_009761245.1. NCBI lineage: Eukaryota > Metazoa > Chordata > Mammalia > Primates > Cebidae > Sapajus > Sapajus apella. The sequence continues at coordinate 10,041,836 of NW_022436983.1, read as the reverse complement.
CCCTTGTCGATGTGCCAATCACAGTGGGAAGGGGGAGAAGGGGGGAGGTCACAGTGCATGGGGTTCAAGGTCACAGTGGGCGGAGCAAGGGGGATCACAGTGCAAGTAAGTCAGGTCGTTCCCTCTGCTCAAGTCCAGCTGTCTGCCACGGCAGTGCAACCCGTGGCAGACGACCCAGGAGGCGGTGACAGCGGCGATGGTGGCATCTTTTCTTGCCTGCATTTATCTGCGCTGTTTGAAGCCTTGTGACCCATCAGGACCCAAAGGCTGTCTGATCACATTATTGGGCTGCCTGCTGTCTTCAGGTTGGGAGATCCTGGTTGGCCTGAAGGGAAGAAGAGCAGAGGAAGGCCTGAAGGAGGATATAATAGATGTCCCCCGTCATTTTTTTATTTTTTATTTACTTTTTGAGACAGAGTCTCATGCCATCGCCTAGGCTGCAGTGCAGTGGCGTGATTTCTGCTCACTGCAACCTCCACTTCCTGCGTTCAAGTGATCCTCCTACCTCAGCCTACCAAGCAGCTGGGACTACAGGCATGTGCCACCACACATAGCTAATTTTGTAATTTTAGCAGAGATGGGGTTTCACCATGTTGGCCAGTCTGGTCTTGAACTCCTGACCTCAAGTGATCCACCTGCCTTGGCCTCTCAAAGTGTTGGGATCACAGGCGTGAGCCACTGGACCTGGCCTAGATGGCCACCATCTTAAAAATCAACTGTCCTTGTAGCTGGGGCCCAAGTCACTCTGGGTCCACAAGCCTGCTTCTTTGGGAAGCAGACTCAGGGCACCTCCAAGCTGAGAGGCCCCTGTGGGCAGGCAGGGCCAGTGGTACACGTTCACCTCTAGCAGCTACAGCACTCTTTCCCCCTGCTTGGCTGCCATCATTCACAAGGGGAGTGCTCAAGGGCCCATTTTGCCTAGAGGCAGTGACCATGGACAGCACATGCTCTGTAGAACCATTTGGAATCTCCAGAGTGTTAGGCCAAGGTAAAGAGCTGGAATCAAGAGCTCAGCAGAGGGACACATCTCCCTGCCCCCCAATTCTTCCCTCTCACTTCTCTCCAAACTATGCAGTTAACGGTTGACTCATATTACCATAGAAAACTAAAGGTTGTGTGCTGTGTCATTATAAAAAAAAAGAAAAAAGAAAACCTAAAGGAAGCACACATTTTCCATTCTGGAAAGGTGAAGACTTAGAGGAGAAACAACAAAGAGAACAGGTATCTCTTCAAAATTATGAAGAGAAAGAAAGTAGGTACGCAAATTAGTTCTTCAAGTCCTAGAATACCAAGCCATGGCAGCTCCTCAAAGTTAAAAAGAGGCCATCTTAACAAATACTGTTTTATTAGGAAGTGACAAATTTACATAATGTAACCTCTAATACTGCAGAGAAAAAAATGCCAAGAGTAAAAAGGAATTTAGAAAATTCACAAAAACATCACAGTGGGCATTACGGAGACCCAGAAAATAAAATCAAAGCACCTAACCAGGTACTTTCCACTCTGCCAGCCCAGGTTCTCGACACGCTATGCTCATTTACTCACTGAACTGCACAACGCCTTGATAAGGTAGGTCCTATCATCATCCCATTTGTCAGATGAGGAAACTAAGGCCCAGAGAGGTCAAGTCATTCTAAATTAAGAAGAGGTAAGAGGCAGATTTTGACACAAGCCCATCCATGCCTTTACCCTCTAGGCAACACTGCCCCTGGTGACTACAGAGGCAGCATGCCAGCAAACGGCCACCTCCTCCCTTCAGGGCCTTCAGAGCCCTCCCCCGCCAATTTGGCACTGTGAACTAGACCCAACAGGCTGGGGTCAGCTGGAGCTGTGTGGTTCCTACCCTGACTCTGCTTGCTTCTCACTTCTCTACATGCAGCCTGGCTGCTCTCCTCCTCCTGGGTGGCCTGCGGGAGCCATCACTGGCCCGCCCTGCCAGCCACACTCACCTGTCAAGGATGGGTTTCTCCTGCTCCTCGTCCGGGCTGGCGCTGCCCAGGATCCGCTTCCGGGCCTCGGCGTACTCGGCCTCCCGCTGTGCTAGGGACTTGACCGGAAGGGCGGGCCTGCTGGTGGAGTTGGGGCTGTTGACCACACCGTTGCTGGTGGGCCTCTTGAGGATTCGGATCTGTGGAGGGGGTCCTGCGGGAAGGCTATCGTCCTGAATCACAATGGGCACTTTGGGAGGAGATTTGGATTTCCTGCTGACGAAGAGCAAACACAGCTTCACAAATCCTGCTCCTAAGGAGGCCCTGTCCATGTCCCACACCCACCCCTCATCACTTTCCTCTCCCTCCCTACTAATTCTACCCATGACTCTCTGGCCTCTGACCAGACAGCAAAATTTCCACTCCTCAAGAACGGTGTCCCAAAAAAGCAAGCTTGCCATCAGCTCTGGCAGGCCACAGGAACTGTTCCTCAGCCCTAATCCCGGGCCACGGGGGCTGGAACGCCACCTCATTCTGATACTTCCATCCCCACATTCACCACAGCCACATCAACCACCATTTGGCCCTGCAGCAAAACAGTTTGGATGTCCAGAATCCAATGACATCAGTTAAGATCCCAGCTTCCCTACACAGATCAGAGTAGGACAGGCTGATGGGGTGGGAGCCTGTGAACTTGGGGGTCAGCAGTGTTCACTCTCAGCCAAATCTTCTATCACATGCTCAAACCAGTCAAACACTACAAAGGAACCCACTACACCATCTCTGCCTGGCATCAAGATATACCAAGCCACCTTCTAGTGAGAGTCACCTGTGCCTCCCAGAGACAAGCTACACCAGACAACTGAATCCTCTTGAAAAGAGCTTCTGAGGAGAGAAACCTCCCTTGCCAGGGCTCTCTGGTCTTTTGGACAGCGGCGGGGCTGGTGTGAAGGACGCTCCTAGAAACAGTGCTTGGCAACGCTCAAAAGAAAAGCATTGTCCAAGGCTGGTGGACATGTACATCAAGGTGATGTGTCCACAAGGAGAGGTGGAGTAACAAAAAACAAAGAGGGAAAACAACACAGGAAGGGAAAGAAACAAAAGCCACAGGAGGGTACCGGAACCCAGGCAGGAGTGAGCCACCAGGACCCTCCCCAGAGCCATCAACCAGCTTCTCTTCAGAACCACACAGGCCTGCTTTCAGAGCCCTGGCTGTCAGGAGGAGTCGGGATTGGAGGAACTGAGCAGCTGCCAGGGTGAACGGAAACAAGTCCTGGGTAGGACAGGAATGGTATGGGAAGGGGACTGTTATCCAGGGTTAGTGTGGTTGCTGAAATGAGCAGACAGACAAAGGAGTCAGCAATCTGATCAAAGAGGCAGGGAGTCAGGAAAACTAGCTGGTGAGCACAGCACCCCAGAGTTTCCAGGGGGAATAACTGTGCAGCCCAGTAAGCAAATCCAGAGAGGTCCTATCCTCCCTCCTGTCCCTTGCACCTATGGAAAACAAACAGGTTCCCTAAGCCCAAAAGCAGAAAGCTGAAGTCACCTTTCACCTACTCTGGAAACACCCTCCTCTGTTGTCTAGCTGGAGAACAAAGCTATTTTTAAAGGTTTTTTCAAGAACTTCCTAGAATGTTTTCTTCCAGGATACCCTCATAATACCCTAAACCACCAATTCACTGGGGGACCCAGAGAAATCATCTGCCCAAACTCCTCATGCCACAGAGAAAGAAACTGATGTCCAGAGTAGGGAAACAACTTGCCCCTACACCTCAGAGCAACTGGGGCACAGCCAGGCCTAAAACTCAGGTCTTTCAGCTTGCCACTTCCTCACACAGGGAGCCCACAAAGGTCGGAGGCAGGGCAACACCCCAGCCTCACTCCTAAAGCCTCAAGCCACCATGTCCTAGTCTCCAACTTGGAGGGAAGGGTTTGCCGCCCCAGAGCCTGACCTGCTAGGACCTGCTCAACCTAACGGCCAGCTAGAGAACACCACTGACTGTCCAGCTCTCAAACCAGAGAGCATGAGCCCTCAGACCAGACAGCAGCCTTACCTCTCTTTTTGTGTGATCTTCAGTTTTTTTTCCAACCGTCTGTCTATTTCCTAGAGGAAAAAAATGTATATAAAAAGAGGAAAAATATCTCTCTCAAATAAAAACTTAGGTCTTTATTTTTGGAGCTAAGGGCAGTGTCCTTTCTCTATGCAGGGACATGACTGTGTCCTTCAACATAATAAATGTGGACTAGATTCTGGGGTTTGGGGACCTGATACCCTCTGCAGGTCCATCTCCCTTCTAGCCCCTTGGCCGCCACGATAGTTCTAAACCTCATTGTTCAGCTGGGTTCTTTTGCATAGCCTCCAACTAGTTTTCTGACCTCCAATCTGTCCTTCAAAGAGACACTCACATCAACTTCTAAACATAAATTTGGGAACGCTTACTCTATTTGATGAAATAAAGATTCGGCCAAAACAAAAAACAAACAAACAAACAAACAAAAACCACAAAAGAAAACAAAAATCTGATCATGTCACTTCCCTACTTTAAACCCTTCAATTGCTTGCAGACCTAGTGTAAGCTTCTGAGCGTGCCTTAGCCAAACCTTCTTTTCCCTTCCGTCTCTGTTTTGTTAACACTAGCCCCCAGAACCCAGCATGCTATTCCCCATGCCTGCAACGTCCTCTCCCCTTGCAAACTCCCATTTATCCTGCACAACCTAGCTTGGATGTCTACCTCTCCTTTGTAAAGTCTTCTCTGATCCCACCAGCAAGGTTCATCACCTGGTCCTCAAGGATAAACTCTCCCTTTTATATTCCTTTATGGTCACATCTATCTAATATTTTAGTTATCTATTTTTTACTGTTATGGACTTGAACTCTCTGTGATTGGCATGTACCAAAAGGCCTAGAGTAAAACCTGTGCCTTATGTTTGTGGTTTTGGAGGTCCATGGTCTACAGGTGAACATCGGGGTCCTGAGGAAGAGACAGGAACCCTGAGAGTACAGCAAGGATTTTGCTCAGAAACAGAGTATGACAGGTCTTGATTAAAACAACGCCACCATTTTAGAGAAAAGCAGAGAGAAGAAAGAGGCTGAGAAGGAGTAGCAGGTGGAACTGCCTTCCAACATGCCCTAGCCTCATCTCTTCAAGCCCTGAGCAGGATATCGGACTCAGGGCAGTCTACCCCTCAGGCCATCAGCATCAGCATGCCTGTGGCACCTCCACACACTTGTGTGAGCATCTATATCCTGGACAGGGGTACGGGGAGAAGCCATGCACAGAACAAAGACCAAACCCCCAGGCTGCCCGGCTGCCCTACTGCTTTTCTCAGAAGAAGTCTCACTTCCTCAGCCATCCTCAGTGAGGGCAAGATCAACTAGCTCTAACGGAGATGGAAGAAATTGTATGAAAAATCATGTGCTTTTCTGGAGAGAAGATCTCTAACAGTGGTTCTCAACCAGATAAGATTCTGTCCCTCAGGAGACACTGGACAATGTTAAGCCATTTTTGGTTGTCACTGTCAGAAGATGCTAAATGTCCTACAGTGCACAGGACAGCCCCACACAAATAACTATTTAACCCCAAAAGTCGACAGTGCTAAGTTTGGGCATCCTTAATTTATTAGACATGAATTTTTCAAAGGAGTCCATCACTTGCAAAATGTAAAGAACCACAGCCATAGTGAAGAGGCTGTGAAATTTGGTGAGATCTGCCCCATGGCCCAGTGTGTAGGCCATTTTCTTTTTTTTAAAGACGGGGTTTCACCATGTTGGTCAGGCTGGTCTTGAACTCCCGACCTCAGGTGATCTGCCCGTCTTGGCCTCCAAAGTGCTTGGATTACAGGCGTGAGCCACCACGCCCGGCCTGCGTAGGCCATTTTCATGAGTGCTCTGTATGTTCTGAAAATAACTATTCTTCAGTTGACGGGTGCAGTTCAAGCTGTCTAGCTATATTGTTCCAATCTTGTAAATTCTTACTGACTCATTTTATCTACTGACCATGTAAAGAATTAAGAATTATTGGCCAGGCACAGTGACAGTGGTCTACGCCTGTAATCCCAACACTTTGGGAGGCTCAGGCAGGTGGATCACTTGAGGTCAGGAGTTTGAGACCAGCTTGGCTAACATGGTGAAAACCTGTTCCTACTAAAAAATATAATCAGCCAGGCGTGGTGGTGCACACATGTAATCCCAGCTACTAGGGAGGCTGCAGTGAGCCAAGATCACACCATTGCACTCCAGCCTGGGTGACAGAGTAAGACTCCATCTCAAAAAAAATAAAAGGCTTATTCTTCTTAGTCTTTCTAGTAATTTAAACAGTTTATCATTAATGACATGATCTTCTCTGCCTTATAATATATTGTTTAATATTAATAAAGTTGGCCAGCTTTCTTTTGGTCAATATTTCCTAGAACATATCTTCTTACCTTTCCATGTCCTTATTTGTAAACAATGGAACTAGGTTAACCACATGAAGCTAGATTTAAATCTAGTTTAACACTGACACCTATTATAATTGGTACTGATTTGTGTTTAAAATATATTTGGCTGGGTGTGGTAGCTCAAGCCTGTAATCCCAGCACTTTGACTCTGGGAGGCTGAGGTGGGTGGATCACTTGAGGTCAGGAGTTGAAGACCAGCCTGGTCAGCAAGGCAAAATCCCGTCTCTACTAAAAGTACAAAAATTAGCCTGGCACGGTGGCAGGTGCGTATAATCCCAGCTACTCAGGAGGCTGGGGCAGGAGAATCTCTTGCCCCAGGAGGCGGAGGTTGCAGTGAGCCGAGATCATAGTATTGCACTCCAGCCTGGCAACACAGCAAGACTGTCTCAAAACATAAAAAAAAAATAGGCCGGGCGCGGTGGCTCAAGCCTGTAATCCCAGCACTTTGGGAGGCCGAGGCGGGTGGATCACGAGGTCAAGAGATCGAGACCATCCTGGTCAACACGGTGAAACCCCGTCTCTACTAAAAATACAAAAAAATTAGCTGAGCATGGTGGTGCGTGCCTGTAATCCCAGCTACTCAAGAGGCTGAGGCAGGAGAATTGCCTGAACCCAGGAGGCGGAGGTTGCAGTGAGCCAAGATCGCGCCATTGCACTCCAGCCTGGGTAACATGAGTGAAACTCCGTCTCAAAAAAAAAATTAAAAAAAATTAATAAATAAAAATTTAAAAATAAATAAATAAAAAATAAATAAAATATATTAACAACTTAGTGTATTCTGAGGCACCATCAAGTCTCTGGAGGGGCCAGGAAGGCACTGAAATGGAAACCTCTCACTCCAGCTTGGAACATAGTTGGTGCCAAAGAATGCTGAATGACTGAATGGAAAAGGTACGCTGATATAATAGGAGAACAACCTGGATGTTTTCTGTGAACTGACAAACACAGACACACAGAATCTATGCCTACTGCGTAATCTGTCCTGAAAATGACTGTATTGATTGAATTTTATTAATTGTATTAATACCAGTGTTATTACCTGAGTAAATACTACAGCTCACATTAGTCTAATTTCCATTACCTTTTTGCTTTTTTGAGACGGAGTCTCACTCTATTGCCTAGGCTGGAGTGTAGTGGCATGATCTCATCTCACTGCAACCTCTGCCTCCCAGGTTCAAACGATTCTCCTGCCTCAGTGTCCTGAGGAGCTGGGACTACAGACACACACCACCATACCCGGCTAATTTTTTGTATTTCTAGTAGAGACTGGGTTTCACTGTGTTAGCCAGGATGGTCTCGGCATCCTGACCTCATGATCCGCCCGCCTTGGCCTCCCAAAGTGCTGGGATTACAGGCATGGCCCACCATGCCCAGCCATGCCTATTACCTTTTAAGGGCTTTTCACAAATAACTTCATGTTTTTAAAGTTTCATACTACTACAAAACTGCCTATCCAAGTTCTCCATCATAAACAGAGCCTTGATAGCTGTAAAATTTAGATGCCTTTGACGGTTGAGACCAAATGCCTTCACAGGCCAGGCAAGTGGCCAAACTCCACTTGCAGGGAGCATACCTGGGAAGTGAAGGGGTTGCAGGGCACCAAAGAGCAGCTGCCCTGCCTAATGACGGCTAACAAGCCTTGGCGGACAGGGCCAGACCCAGTTCAGAAGAAACCAAATTAATAGTTTTATGGCAATGCACTGAATTTTTCAACTTCACTATGTGAACTTTCATTATCGCTGTGAAAGCTAAATAAGGCAGAGAGAGAAATGGGCCTCACATATTAGAGCTGAATTTGAGAAGTCCCATCCCGGTTTACTCTGAGGAAAGCAAACTGCTTCCTTCTTCCTCTAGGGCTTAAGGAAGATGGACAATCTGCCCAGTTCCAGCACAAGGAGCCTGTGTGGAAAAAGCCTTTCAAGAGGACATCCTAGGCCATGTCTGAGTAAACATGCCTCTGTCCCCAAACTAGAACATGGCTAGCATACTTGGCATGTAGTATCATACTAATGGTTTTAAAAATAATGCTTTTTATCAATATTATGTATTTATTATGGCTGTCAACATTCTTTCCCAAACATTCATTTTCTGTTCACACCAGCCCTATTTGGTAGACAAAGTAGCTTTTATCCTTCTGTCAGATGAGGGTTAGGGAACTTACCCAAGGTCACAGGCAGTAAACCATAGATGCAGCCCTAGAATTCACCTTTTGAGGCTCCCATGCTGAATACCACCCTCCTCTGACAATTGCTCAAATCCCTGGCAATGCTGGTATAAACCATTAGACACTGGCCATCTCTGTCATCTCCCCCAATTCCACACTGTTCCCTGGCATGCCAATAACTACAACCCTCATCCAACTCCACTGTGAAAGGCAGAAGGGCTCTATCAGAGCTGGAGAGGGATTCTTCCATAAGATTACGGAATGGGATGGAAACCCAAGCAGCTTTGGTGGAAAGTGGATCCTGGTCATCTTCAGATGGCCAGCTGGATGCCAGCATGCTCAGAGCTGCCCAAGCAGGACAGGGAGGCTCTGCCAGCAGCTGGAGGGGGCATCATATCTCCCTCTGGAGTCTGTCCAGGTATCATGAGTCAGTCCATTCTCTTCTCAGACAAGGCCTTGCTATCAATCTGCTCTCAACTCGTGCTCTGAAAAGCTGGACCGAGTCAAAACTTTCCTACAGGGTGCATTACAAGGAAAATGCATGACTCCCCCAGAGATGCAATAGCCCAATGGAATTAAACAAACAGGCCTTAGAACTGGTGTGGGGAAGCATCTAGATGCAGGCCTGAAATAAGGAATCATATTACCTGAGGGCACCCTCTCTTTTGACAAGGATGCAGAGTCTTGCCCAAGGTCTAGGCTCCTGTGATAGAGGCCTGACCTCAATCGCTAGTGGAAGAAAACTGTAAGCTCTGTGACTGCTGTGAAAGGCAAGCGCGAGGGCACAAGCACACCACAGGACGGTGGCTAGGAAAGGCTGATTTCCTATGGCTCCTCCTCCTGGAAAGGCTCTTCATTTTTTACCAAGAAGCACTGAGCAGCCTACAGAAGAGGTGTCATTCTGTGTTCTGGGTCCAAATCCTAAGCAAAAGATCTGTTATTGCCAAACCTAGATATCACTTGTCCTGTGGGGCTACACATCTCCAGAAATGAGACACAAGCTTCCTGGTCTCAGAGAACAAGCAAAGCCAGAAGGAGAGTGGAGGCAGGAAATCATGAAGAAGCACCGTGGGGAGGAAGGTGGTTCTTGAGAGGGCTGGTCCTTTAGGGGAGGTAAAGGGCAAGCTACAACTACAAGGTGAATGGGATCAGATGTCAACATTTGCAAATTTAACTCACCATTCGAGGAAGCTCAGCTTCACTGGCTGCTGACGCCCTTAACCTTGCTATGAATGTGCTTGTGTGAGCCTCTGGCTGAAAAGTTGGGGTATGGGACCTAGGAGTACAATGGGGATAAGATCATTCCCAAGAAGGAGAGCAGGGAAGGGGTCACCTCAAACAACCTAATTTGTTACTGTCACAAGCTATAAAAGGATCTAGGCGCAAGATGACAGGGATGTGTCTGCAAGGTGAGGCAGATTACAATGGCAGGTTTACTCCTGTAACATTAGGAGTTCAATGAAAAAGGAAAAAAGAAAGGTGAGAAGGGGAGAGGAGAAAAAGAAATAGGCCATTCTGGATCTTAGTGTAAAGCACAGCAAGTGTAAGCACGATTACAGTTGTACTTCCACAGATATGAATGTTTACAAAACAGCCTGGGTGATGATGATCTGGGGGACTGATTCAAACTAGCCAAGCAGGAGACAAAGTGAACAAACCCACACCTGTTACACTACAAGAGTCAGCGGGGGTGTCTCCACCTTTTCAGTGCCTGATCTGCTGCTACCCACTCCCCAAGGCCAGCAGGCCTCCCCATTCTGTGCCTCAATACCCAAGCCCGAAGAGTATACTGTCCTGCTCCATCATAGCACCCCCTCTCTCTGATAACTGGAATCCTCTGGTCTCCAGTGTCACCAACATGACTCCCAAGAAATAGAGCAATCTTGTATTGAACACAGATCTAAAAAGGCCCTTGCTTTGGACTCTGAATTAGAAAATAATCTTTTATTGGTGACAAAGTTACCATTTAAGTAACTTTCCACAAATGATTTGTCTTTCTTCACTAGTTTCCATTTCAGAAGATGACATTTCCAATTTCCCCCTCAAATTCAAGGAATAACAACTGGCCTTGAGCTCCCTATGAATCATTGCCCCACAGGGGCCTCTGGTCTCATCCTGAATCGGGGCACACAAGTCTACAAGTAGACATGGAGGGATGTGAAGAAGAGACAGGAGCCTGGAGAGGACAGCAGGATTTCTCCCAGAAGCAGAGCCCCACAGGCCGTGAGTAACAAAAAGCCACCATTTTGGGAAAAAGCAAAGAGAAGAAAGAAGGGGTAGCAGGCAGGACTACCTTCCAACACGTTCCAGCCCTGAACATGCCCCACAGCAGGCTAAGGCCCATGCTGGGCCTCATGTCTTCAAGCCTTGGGAAGGATACTGGTGCCCACATCCTCTGGCTACAGGGTCTCCTGGCAGACCAGTCTCCCCAGCAAGGGGTCTTATTTCCCATATGGATAGGATTCTGAATCCTCCTGTGTAGGCCCCAATTTCACTGGGGAATACAACCAAAGAATTCACAGGCAGAAGCAATCTACAACAGCAAAATCTGGTCTAAAACTATCAGATAAAAAGGTCTCCCACCTCACTAACCATTTCTTTCTTTTTTTTTTTTTTTTTTTTTTTCTTCAAACTGGGTCTTGCTCTGTCACACAGACTGGAGTGCAGTGGCATGATTGTGGCTCACTGCAGCCTCAATCTCCTGAGCTCAAGCAATCCTCCTGCATCAGCCTCCAGAGTTGCTGGGAATGTAGGTGCACACAACCACCTGGGGCTAATTTTTTTTTTTTTTTTTTTGTGGAAACAGGGTTTTGCTGTGTTGTTCTCCAGGCTGGTCTTGAACTCTGGGCTCAAATGATCCTCCCACTTCACTATCCCAAAGTACTGGGATTATGTGTGAGACACTGTGCCCAGCCACTAGCCATTTCAAGTCCAGATGTGCAATCCATGGACTTCTCCAAACAACCTCCATATTGATTTGTTTAATTCTGTTTCATATCTGCCATGTTTCCCTGTCAACAAGGCAGTGACAGTGTCCTGCCCTGTTAGGACTAGGACTGGCCACCTCCAATGCTCCTGTAATTATTCCACTTCCCCTGATTAACTCCAGAGAGTGACGCACCCAAAGTCCTATCACCCCAGGTTTGATTCCACAGGAATGCTTCACATATTTTTTGTTTGTCTGTTTAGATGGAGTCTCACTCTGTTGCCAGGCTAAAGTGCAGTGGCACAATCTCGGCTCACTACAACCTCCGCCTCCAGGGTTCAAGTGATTCTCCTGTCTCAGCCTCCTGAACAGCTGGGATTACAGGCGCCTACCACAATGCCCAGCTAATTTTTGCATTTTTACTAGAGATAGGGTTTCACCATGTTGGCCAGGATGGTCTCGATCTCCTAATCTTATGATCCGCCCACCTCGGCCTCCCGAAGTGGTGGGATTACAGGTGTGAGACACCTCGCCTGGCCGCTTCACTTATCTTTAAACAAGTCACATATTTTAAAATGATGACCATGTTACAACAATACTATTTTTGATATACTGAGTTAAATTAAAAATATTACAATTGATTTCATCTGTTTCTTTGTACTTTTAAAATGTGGTTTCCAGAAAATACAAAATTAAGGCTGGAGGCAGTGGCTCACGCCTATAATCCCAACAGTTTGGGAGGCTGAGAGAGGAGAATTGCTTAAAACCAGGAGTGAGACCAGCCAGGACAAGAGAGTAAGACCTCAACTCTACAAAAAGTGAAAAATGAGTCAGGCATGGTGGCACACACCTGTAGTCCCAGCTACTTAGGAGGCTAAGGCAGGGGATTGCTCAAGCTCAAGAGTTTGAGGCAGCAGTGAGCTATGAATGTGCCACTGCACTCCAGCCTGGGTGACAGAGTGGACCCCCATCTCAAAAGACAAGAAAAAAAAAAAAGACGACGGCCGGGAGAGGTGGCTTATACCTATAATTCCAGCACTTTGGGAGGCCGAGGCGGGCAGATCACCTGAGGTCAGGAGTTTGAGACCAGCCTGGCCAACGTGGTGAAACCCCGTCTCTACTAAAAATACAAAAATGAGCCAGGCGTAGTGGCAGGCGCCTATAGTCCCAGCTACTTGGGAGGCTGAGGCAGGAGAATCACTAGAACCTGGGAGGCGGAGGATACACTGGGCTAAGATTGCACCACTACACTCCAGCATGGTTGACAGAGTGAAACACCATCTCAAAAATAATTAAAAGAGATCACTATCTCTCTATGTTGCTCAGGTTGGTCTCAAACTCCTGCCCTCAAGTAATCCTCCTGTCTCAGCCTCCTGAGTAGATGGGACTATAGGTGCATACCACTTTGCCTGGCTCTGACCATTTTTTGTAAGATGGCAACTCCACCACTTTCTATGACACGTAATCTGTTTTACTTTTCTTCACTGAGTGTGTATATAAAACACTCGTTGTATATTGTCCATCTTTCCCCAGGAGAAAGCCTTATGAGAGCAGAAACTTCATTCAATGCATTTGTCCAGTGTCTAAAATAGTATCCAACACATGAATTAAAAAACAATCACCAGCCTGGCCAACATGGTGAAACCCTGTCTTTACTAAAAATTCAAAAAATTAGCAGGATGTGGTGGCGGACGCCTGTAACCCCAGCTACTTGGGAGGCTGAGGATGGAGAGTCGCTTGAATCCGAGAGGCAGAGGTTGCAGTGAGCCAAGACTGCCTCTGAACTCCAGCCTTGGTGACAGAGCAAGACTCTGTCCGCCCCCCCCCCAAAAAAAAAAACACTAATGAAATAGGATTTTATAGATACATCTCAGCTTTACAAATAAAGAGGAATCAATTCAGATTAGTTATATAATTTGACCATGGTTCCACAGCTAGTATGAAGTAGAGCCAGAATTTGAACTAGATCTATCTGGATCCAGGGAAGTGACATTATCCACATTCAAAATAAAAGCTAAAGGCCGGGCGCGGTGGCTCAAGCCTGTAATCCTAGCACTTTGGGAGGCCGAGGCGGGTGGATCACGAGGTCAAGAGATCGAGACCATCCTGGTCAACATGGTGAAACCCCGTCTCTACTAAAAATACAAAAAATTAGCTGGGCATGGTGGCGCGTGCCTGTAATCCCAGCGACTCAGGAGGCTGAGGCAGGAGAATTGCCTGAACCCAGGAGGCGGAGGTTGCGGTGAGCCGAGATCGCGCCATTGCACTCCAGCCTGGGTAACAAGAGCGAAACTCCGTCTCAAAAAAAAAAAAAAAATAAATAAAAATAAAAAAAATAAAATAAAAGCTAAGGCTCCTTAGGCATTTCTTAGCAAAAAACAGGTACTATGCCCTCCCTTTACCACCTCTAACCTTCGCTACAATCTGTGGGGCATCCATCAGCCTTGCTGCAAACCCAGATTTGCCTATGGTCACACAACTAATAAGTGATAAAACTCAACCTAAATCTCAAGAGGAGGAAGCACAAAAGTTCAGAAGAGTGGCAGGCAGGTGGCATCAGGAACTAATAAAGAAAGATAAGGAGATCTGGTGCAGTGGTTCACACCTGTAATCTCAGCAGTTTGGGAGGCCAAGGCAGGTGGATCACCTGAGGGAGTTCGAGACCAGCCTGGCCAAATGGCAAAACCTCCTCTCTGCTAAAAATACAAAACTTAGTTGGGTGTGGTGGCCCGTGCCTGTAATTCCAGCTACTCGGGAGGCTGAGGCAGAAGAACTGCTTGAACCTGGGAGGCGGAGGTTGTAGTGAGCCAAGGCTGCGCCACTGCACTCCACCCTGGGCGAAAAAGGAAGACTCAGTCTCGGGAAAAAAAAAAAAAAAATTAGGATAAGGGCTGACAGATAACACCATCCCACCGGCTGCTACACCTGAGGTCAGGTCAGTGAAAGCCCTGGTTTCTCAGGCCAATAGCAGTAACAGACAAAAACAGCTGACTCCCAAGGCCCAGAACTCAAAGCTATAAAGAAGTTGCCAAAAGCACAGTGGCTCACACCTATAATCCCAACACTCTGGGAGTCCGAGGTGGGCAGATCACCTGAGGTCAGGAGTTCAAGACCAGACTGGCCAACATGGCGAAACCCCATCTCTACTACAAATTAAAAAAACAGCCAGGTGTCACGGTGGCAGGCACCTGTAATCCCAGCTACTCAGGAGGCTGAGGCAGGAGAATTTGTTTGAACCTGGAAGGCAGAGGTTGCAGTGAGCTGATCACACCAACTGCATGCCAGCCTGGGGGACAGAGCAAGACTCTGTCTCTTAAAAAAAAAAAAAAAAAAAAAAAAAAAAAGTAGTTGCCATAATTCTTCAGCAGCAACCAGGCCTAGCAGTTTAGATGTATCCCAGTCAAGAAAGCCTCAGAAACTTGGTAGATGCCATCTTGAGACAAAGTATTGAGTGCCTCTTCAAAGGGTCTCCACGCGGCAGGGATACATCCAGCCCTATACCTGAAAGTAATGGGATAGGCAGCCATAATGAGGAAGAGTCTTGCTCTGGAAATAAAATGGGGTCAAATCTAATGGGACTCCCACTTTCTCTGTGTTTTTGTAAATCCTTCTCCCTTTTGGTTTTCGTACAACACTAAGAAAAACAACTCTCAGAAGAGAATATATTTGTCCTTGGGGCAGCAAGAAAGTGACCCTTCAGCCAGTCTTAGGAACTCTGAACCCAAACTGGATAGAGAGGCTACACTGTGAGTGGCTGGAAAGAACAATGCCTTCACACTCAGAGCAATGGCACTCTCTGCCCCAATATCCACCTGTGAATGACGCTTTACTAAGTATTTTAACTCTCACTAATCGGCAAGGCAAATTCTATTAATTCAGTTTTACAAATGAGGAGAACAATATGGACAGAAGGGTAGGTAGTGATTTGCCCAAAAATCAGATCAGGCATTTAAATCCCAGTCTTTTGACCGATTGCCATTGATGGAGAAAAGTAGACTGTTAACTGGCAGAGGGACACTATCGTTTCTTGCTACCTTTTACAATGACAGCAAGGCCAAAGGAAGTATCAGGCATTACTGACTTTAGAGGATGGAACAAAGACACTATTACCCTCATCCACCAGATTTCAGTTCAATACCCAAGTATGCGCTCATCAAAGCCCAGTTAGAATCACCAGCACTCAGCAGGGGCCGCAAACACAATGCCTCCAAGGCCAGATGGCTAAAGTAGGCAGAATGGAGTACATGAGGTAACAACAGGAAAAGGGAGATTGCAGGAGAGATCAAAGGAGAGGACAGCAGAGAGCAGTCAAGACCTGCTAAAGGCATTCAAGTTCAACATTAACCCCATCTCAAAAAAAAAAAAAAAATCCTGCCGGCTGGGTGCAGTGACTCAGGGACCTGTACTCCCAGCTACTCAGGATGAGGCTGAGGCAGGAGGATCAGCCACGAGTTCCAGATCAGTCTGGGTGACAAGGTGAGACCACTAGCGCCTCCACCTAAAAATCCAAAGCAACAATTTTTTTTTTGGAAACGAAGTCTCACTCTGTCGCCCAGGCTGGATTGCAGTGGCACAATCTCAGCTTAGAGCAGCCTCCGCCTCCCAGGGTCTAGTAATTCTCCTGCCTCAACTTCCCAAATAGGTGAGATTACAGGCACCTGCCACGGCATCCTGCTGATTTTTGTATTTTCAGTAGAGACGGAGTTTCGCCAGGCTGGCCTGGAACTCCTGACCTCAAGTGATCTGCCCATCTCAGCCTCCCAAAATGCTGGGATTACAGGAACGAGCCAACACACCAGGCCCGACAATTATTTATATTATCTTTTTCTACTTGGCCAAATGTTGAAAAGTTATTTCTTATTTATGATCAAGATTTTAACCAGCATCTCACTTGCAGTCACCGTTCTCAGTATTACAACTGACAGCAGGATTATCGCTTGGCTCACTGAGTTCAAATTTCTCAGAGATTCGAAGTTTATGAGCTCATCCAGGCTACAGAGGCAGGAGGTCAATCCAGGTGAAAACAAAAGAAAGGCTTCAAAAGAACTAGTAAGTAAGCATCCTAAAGCACTTAACTAGTTAATTATCAGCTGAGAATCAAATGTAAACGAACTTCTCCAAAGAAGGTCCCTAAGAGTATGGGCTCAGGCCAGTAAGGCCTAACAGCCACAGCTGGACTGACCACATCATCTCCTCCAGGGACCAGGAATAATAGCACCTACACCTCAGAAAGGTCACTGAGAATGAATGTAAAAAGGCACTCTGCCTCGGCTGTAGACAGTCATATAACATAGATCTTAGAAGCTCTTCCAAAAAGAGCCCGAGGGACTTGGGAGCTTCCCATAGGCTCAGTGCTTGTTCACCAGTGAGATGAGCAACTAGATAGCAGAAACGCTACTGACATATGGAAGTTCATAAATGTTTTTATAAGCTAGGGAGGGCAGAGCATGTGGGCTGGGAATTGTTCTCAAGGTCAGTGAAGAGTGGTGACAGTCCTGACCTTTCCAGACTCAAGTCATACTTTCTTTCCTTCTATTCAATCTTACCTAATTACCCTGGCTCCTGAAGAATGCAATTTTAACTGTACATATTTATTGTTCCTTTTAGAAAGGAATGACTGTTATTTCCTGTGTTCCTTTTATAAGGGAAAGAGTTTGTCGGGGGAAGGGGCTGGCTTACTGTGAGGGACATTTTGAAGTGTCTCACCATCAGGGACAAGATTGTCTGTCTCGGACCGGGTGCGGTGGCTCACACCTGTAATCCTAACACTTTGGATGGCCTAGGTGGGCAGACTGCCTGGCTCAGGAGTTCAAGACCAGCCTGGGCAACATGGTAAAACTGTCTCTACTAAAATACAAAACATGGCCGGGCGCGGTGGCTCAAGCCTGTAATCCCAGCACTTTGGGAGGCAGAGGCGGGTGGATCACGAGGTCAAGAGATCGAGACCATCCTGGTCAACATGGTGAAACCTTGTCTCTACTAAAAATACAAAAAATTAGCTGGGCATGGTGGCATGTGCCTGTAATCCCAGCTACTCAGGAGGCTGAGGCAGGAGAATTGCCTGAACCCAGGAGGCGGAGGTTGCGGTGAGCCGAGATCGCGCCATTGCACTCCAGCCTGGGTAACAAGAGCGAAACTCCGTTTCTGAAACCTTGTCTCTAATAAAAATACAAAACATTAGCTGGGCATGGTGGCATGTGCCTGTAGTCCCAGCTGCTTGGAAAGCTGAGGCATGAGAATTGCTTGAATCTGGGAGGCAGAAGTTCAGTGAGCAGAAATGCACTACAGCACTCCAGCCTGGGCGATAGAGAAACCCTCCTTATATTAAAAAAAAAAAAAAATCTGTCTCCATACAGACTATTGGGGTTTGTTGCTAATTTCTGTGCAGCATGGTTTTTAGGTTTTTTTGTTTGTTTGTTTTTTGAGATGAAGTCTTGCTCTGTCACCCAGACTGGAGTGCAGTGGCACTCTCATCTCACTGCAACCTCCGCCTGCCAGGTTCAAGCTATTCTCCTGCCTCAGCCTCCTGAGTAGGTAGGACTACAGGGGCACACCACCATGCCTGGCTAATTTTGTGTATTATTAGTAGAGACAGGGTTTCACAATATTGGCCAGGATGGTTTTGAACTCCTGACCTCGTGATCCATCTGCCTCAGCCTCCCATAAGTGCTGGCATTATAGGCCTAAGCCACTGTTCCTGGCTGGGGTATGTTTCTAACCTTAACACCCTGCACAGAGCTAGATGTTAAAGAGAAAGATGCTTGGTAGGAGCAAACAGTTTTAAGAAAAACACTCTTCAAGAAAAGAAATCTCTATGGTTACTACTTAAAATTGTTATTTTATTTTATACTTTGGCCACAGATTTAAGCAGCTAAACTCAATCTCCTGCTAGGAAACCATCAAGTCAGTAGTCGTCCTGACAGAACACACCTTGTGGAGGCAAGCTACCTGATCCAGCCAGAAACTGATGCTAGCCGTTGGGGGCCCACAGCAGTGGAGAGGTGAAAACTGAAAAGGGCTGGCCCCTGGAATGTTTTGAGTCATCAGACCTAGACAACAGCGACTTTTCTCTGCAGGATTGTACCAACAGTTTTAGAAAGATGAGCTAAATCCTCTCCTGCCATAGAAGTAAAAACAAGAAGGCCTGTGATTGCTGGAATTTCCAGCTATGGCAACCATGGCAGCTCTCCTGATACCCAGAGCACGCTGGGAACAGGCCCTCCATGCAGTCAATGAAAAGGGCTGA
Source organism: Sapajus apella (assembly GCF_009761245.1). Lineage (NCBI taxonomy): Eukaryota > Metazoa > Chordata > Mammalia > Primates > Cebidae > Sapajus > Sapajus apella. Next base: position 10,023,132 of record NW_022436983.1, on the reverse strand, counting down.
AAAGTTACTAGTGAAAAGCTCGTTATCCTCCTTTCTTTGAAGCCACAGTGAAACCAATCTTTTTCCAGAGTCTCTGGGACAGACTGCTCAGCAGAATCATGCCTAAACTGCCTGACTGCTTCACAGAAAGCCCCTTCTGAGGAAATCACATTCCATAAGACTCAACCTTTCCAAAAAGACCAGCACCAGCTGAGAAGTGGCACCTTTAGGCATGGTATACCTGGAACTGTGGTTTCTGTGATACCACGCATCTTAAATGCCTTCTTTTTACTGAAGGGACAGACATAAAGAAATCAGCACCAAGTAACCCCGAACTAACTGATTGGTTTTTTTCCTACTACACATAGCCTGCTGTGCATGTTCCAAAATGACAAGCAGCTACAGGAAGCACTGGGGACCCCAGAGTGAAATGGCAGTCACACTGGGGAGAATGGCCTCTTCTCCAAAGAAAGAGAAGAAAATCAAAATTCTGGTGTCCTAAATTTAATCTAACTATGGGCCGGATGTGGTGGCTCACGCCTACAATCCTAGCACTCTGGGAGGCTGAAATGGGAGAATCGCTTATGTCCAGGCGTTCAAGACCAACATGGGCAACATGGTGAGATCGTGTCTCTATAAAAAAATAAAAAATCAATCAAGATTGGTAGTGCATACCTGTAGTCTCAGCTACTTGGGAGGTTGAGGGTGAAGTGGGAGGATCACTTGAGCCTGGGAGGTCGAGTCTGCAGTGAGCCATGATCGCACCACTGCACACAGCCTGGGTAACAGAGTGAGACTCTGTCACAAAAAAAAAAAAAAAATTTTTTTTTTTCTTAAATTCTTGTTTTTGGGTACGTTTAAAAAAAAAAAAAAAGGGGGGGGAAAAATTTTTTTTTAAGACAGTTTCGCTCCTGCTGCCCAGGCTGGAGTACAATGGCGTGATCTCAGCTCACCACAATCTGTGCCTCCCAGGTTCAAGCGATTCTCCTGCCTCAGCCTCTTGAGTAGCTGCGATTACAGGCATGTGCCACCACACCTGGCTAATTTTGTATTTTTAGCACAGACAGGGTTTCTCCATGTTGGTTAGGCTGGTCTCAAACTCCTGACCTCAGGTGATCCACCTGCCTCAGCCTCCCAAAGTTACGGAATTACAGGTGTGAACCCCCACACCCAGCCAAAATTTTTTAAAATAAACAAATAAATATAGGTATATCACTCCCCTACTTAAAAAAAAAAAAAAGTTCAAAGCTCCCTGCACTTTCAGGACAAAGTTTGAGCTTCCATAACCAAGCACAAGGAAGCCTTTCCCAATCGGGCCCCTACATACTTGAGTGGCCTCATCTCTTTCCACTCAACCCTGCCAATCCTCCCCCCCAGCCAGAAGGAAATACTTGTAGCCCTCCCAATGCTGCATATTTGTCTCTCAGCCTCCTCATCCATGCCCGAGCTGGCCCTACACCCTAACTGCCACTCCCAGACTTAACACTGCTTAATTCAACAGATCTTTCAAATCTTAACTTAGGCATTACCTTCTCTACAAGACTTTCTCTGATCCAGCCATGATACTCCACTTATGCCTCTTCCTGAAAGTGCTGCCGACCTGACTCCCCCACTAAACCGGGCCTCCACGCTTGGCACATAATAGTTATTTAATGTTTAGTGACACCTTCCTATGGACTCATACGCCATCCACCATCACTGATGGGGCAATGTTTGGATGACTAGCTCATAGGGGTAGAAAGTAAACGTAAATTTCAATTCTGAATCCAGAAGACCAGTCATCCTTTAACTTACTTAAGATGCATTTTCTTTTTCCCACTAGCTACATGCCTTGACCTTGAGAAAAAGAATAAAAGGAAACTTGCAAGATACAGGGAGATCAGAGGTTGTCAATGCTTTATAATAACCACTGGTCCAATTACAGTTAAGTATCATCTGCTGCCTTCCTCCAGTTGGGTTAGCTCATTATCAACACTATGAACTAGGCTTTTTTTTTTTTTTTTTTTTGGCAACGTCTCACTCTGTCGCCCAGGCTGGAATGCAGTGGCATGATCTCTGCTCACTGCAACCTCTGCCTCCCAGGTTAGGGTCAAAAGATTCTGCCTCAGTCTCCCAAGTAGCTGGGATTCCAGGTGCCTGCCATGCCCAGCTAATTTTTGTATTTTTAGTACAGACAAGGTTTCATCATGTTGACCAGGCTGGTCTCAAACTCCCGACCTCAGGTGATCTGCCCACCTCGGCCTCCCAAAGTGCTGGGATTACAGGCATTGAGTCACCACACCCAGCAGATTTTATTGTCTTAAACATTGGGGCTATAGGACGAAACTCTTGTCTCAAAAGAGAAAGGAAAAGAAAAAAGTATTTGCCATACTAAGTAAAAGCAAAAAGCAGCCTATTTACTTACAGAATATGTGAGGTATTTCTCAAAGTCAGTCTTTCTCTAAATGACACAATAGGACTTGATTCTAAGAATTCAGAAGCTATACAGGAAACAATGACCTCAGATGACTCGCACACAAAAAATTCTTCCAGTCTGGGCACCATGGCAAGACCCTGTCTCTACAAAAAAAAAATTTTTTTAATTAGCCAGCCACATAGTGGTACATGCCTGTGGTACCAGCTGCTCAGGAGGCTAAGGCTGCAGTGAGCTGTGTTTCCACCACTGCACTCCAACCTTGGCAACAAAACAAGACCCTGTCTTAAGAAAAAAAAGGAGGCCAGGTGCAGCGGCTCATGCCTGTAATCCCAACACTTTGGGAGGCAGAGGCAGGTGGATCACAGGGTCAGGAGTTCAAGAACAGCCTGGCCAATACGGTGAAATCCTGTCTCTACTAATAACACACAAATAAATTAGCCGGGCGTGGTGGCGTGCGCCTGTAGTCCCAGCTACTTGGGAGACTAAGGCAGGAGAATTGGCTGAATATGGGAGGTGGAGGTTGCAGTGGGCTGAGATCTCGCCACTGCACTCCAGCCTGGGCGAGAGTAAGACTCCCTCTCAAAAAAGAAAAGAACATAAAGGAAGGAAGGGTAGGGGAGAAATTCTACATGATGTCAAAAAATTTTTGGCTGGGCATGGTGGCTCATGCCTGTAATCCCAGCACCATGGGAGGCTGAGGCGGTTGGAGATTGCCTGAGGTGGAGATTGCCTGAGACTGCAATGAGCACCCAGCCTGGACAAGAGAGCAAGACCATGTCTCAAAAAAGAGAAAGAAAGAAAAAAAATTTGTGGTGTTAGAGGACAGGGATCACCAAAATCCTTTACTTTTAAGGATTAGAACTGACTCTGCCTCTGGATTTTATGGAGTCTCAATGTTCACATTTCAAATTAGTTTTTGTTGTTTGGGAGTAGGGTATTCAAAGCTCATTACCAGTAGGAAGAGGGGATACCATGCAACTGCCTATATGTGAAAGGCATGTAGCCTGCAGTCAGTTGGTTTCTTGGTGATGTGGACATAACATCTCCCTGGCTGCCCTCTTTCAAAAGGGCGTATTTACAAGAACCTTTGAAATGTGAAAAGGGAATCAAATTCAAGACAGCGTTCAAATCTAAGCCCAGGCAAACATATTAAAAATGAAAACTGGATGAGGTTGTGGCTCATGCCTGTACTCCCAGCACTCTGGGAGGCTGAGGCAGGAGGACTGCTAGAGCCCAAGAATTCAAGGTTGTAGTAAGCTATGATTACACCACTGTACTTCAGCCTGGGAAAGAGAATGAGACCCTGTATCTAAAATAAATAAGTAAATAAATGACTTAAAAAAAAAAAAGAAATGAAAGCTGCCAGGCACAGTGGCACATGCCTGTAATCTACTAGGAGCCCCAGGAGTTCCAGGCCAGCCTGGGCAACCCCATCTAAAAAAAAAAAAAAGGTCAGGCATGGGCCGGGTTAGGTGGATCATACCTGTAATCCCAGCACTTTGGGAGGCTGAGGCTGGTGGATCACGAGGTCAGGAGATTAAGACCATCCTGTCTAACACAGTGAAACCCCATCTCTACTAAAAATACAAAAAATTAACCAGGTGTGGTGGCAAGCACCTGTAGTCCCAGCTGCTCAAGAGGCTGAGACAGGAGAATCACTTGAACCCAGGAGGCGGAGGTTGCAGTGAGATCTAGGCGACAGAGCGAGACTCCTCTCAAAAAAAAAAAAAAAAAAGGCCAGGAGCAATGGCCCATGCCAGGGTTTCACCATGTTGGCCAGGCTGGTCTCGAACTCCTGACTTCAGGTGATCCACCTGCCTTGGCCTCCCATCGTGTGCTGGGATTACAGGCATGAGTCACCGCATCAGGCCGCACCTCTGAACATTTTTAAAGGTCATTACTAAAGTAAGGGATAGGAGAAAGAACACTGGACAAACATCAGAAAGACCTAAGTCTTTTCATGTCACATCTCTAGGCTTATTCAGCTGTTAAATGGGGAACTGCACTAGCTAATTTCTAACTGACTTACCCACTCTGAAACACTAAAGTAAGCCCTACTTACTTCTGCCTACGTTCATTTTTGTTCATTTGCCTCCAACTTCTCTAACATGAGGAACTCGCGACCCTTTGAAACAGGTCAGGAAAATCAGAGAAAGGCCAAGATGCCCAAGAAACGTATCATTTGCATGACATTAAAACTGTAAGCCAAGCTTTTTTACAGGGGATGACCCAAAGGGAGTCCAGATGATTCACTTAGATTAGTGGCAGGCAATAAATGCCTCTACCGAAAATGTTGCATTCTCTGGTACAAAGTCACTGGTAAGAACACTGCCCAGCATACTGCAGACACTCAAAAATGCTGGTTGAATGAACAAGTAGCCCACGGACACCTGTTACTCCCTATAAAATCTTTTAACTTTCTTTACTTAGGCCAAAACTCAAGAAAGATGGTTGTCACATTAAGAACTCTACTAAATATCCTCCGAAGGAACCAATCCTTCAAATTCTCAATTATGCTAAATAGAAAAACATAAACAACCGTGAGAGAAATGCTGAACCAGCGGAAAAAACTTCAAAGCCAAGTTTCAACATTCTCGTAAGAGCTAGATAAACCCACTTACGGCTGCCAGGGTCCATCTCCCCGCCTCTTCCAGGGCTCACAAGCAACCTCGAAAAGCACTTAGGAAGCAAAACCCAGCGCCTACTCTACCCTAGTACACTCGACTTCTCGCACACATAAACCTTGAAGGTGGATGTCAGTGAAGCCAACAGACACGAACACAAGGAGACGAAAAAGGTATCTCCTGATCTTCACAAGGGTCACCATAGACAAACTCTGAAAAGACCAAATTAGTCGTGAATCTAAGAGAACTGACAAATTCTGTTTGAGATAAACTATTTTTCTACAGTTTCTAGAGGCATACAAAAACTCCAAAAACAAGTCGAACGGTCCGTCTCCCCACTCCTCTCGCAGGAATGCCGCTGTTTTACATATTGCACCCCCTCCCCCTGGACTCCGACGAGCGCACTCCCAGACCCTCTCCGGGCCTCGGATCACTGAGTGGCAGAGGGGCTGCCCGCAGAGCTTTCGGTTGCTTTGGCGGGGTCCCCGTGAGACCTGCCTGCCTGCCCACAAACTCTTCTTGGAGTAAAAGTGAAAGAGAAAAAAACCCAGACTCGCCCACCGTGACGGACCAAAGAGGCCTCAGCTTCCCCCCCTGCCCTGGGCTGCCTCCTCCGGCTTTCCTGCGAAGCCGGACGTGCCTCCCCGGTCCCCCACCCACCCACATGGTGTGTCCCTCCCCGTCAGAGCACAGCAACTTTAAAATGGTGCCTCGGGCCACAGGGCCCGACGGAAAGAAAGGGTCAGGGAGGCCCGGGGCAAGCGAGCTGGCACGGGGGCCAGGAAAGGAGGCCCCAAGTGGCTGGTGAGGCGCCCCGGGTGACGCGCGCGTTGGGGGAGCGGAGGGAGGCGCACCAGGCAAAGGAAAGGAGAGAAATAGATCGCGGCCCCTTTAAGAGGCCTTCACGGCGCTCAGGAACCGGGGGCCTCTCCTCCACCCCCAGCCCGGCGTGTGGGGCCCTTCCTTGGGGAGAACTATCTCCAGACCTGCTCCCCGGAGGCTTCCCTCACGCCAGATCTCGGCCGGCCCTGCCCCGGGGCGGCGGCACCTCCTTACCCCGCTGTCTGCCGCCTCTTCCCAGCTCTCAGCGACCTCCTCATCTTCCATCTTACTCGCCGCTTTCCCTCCTCCCCCACCCCCTCCCCGCGCCTGCGCTTTGAAGCGCACCTCCGTCGCGGGCGCAGGCACGCAAGGCTTTACTCAATGGACCCCGCCCGCTGCCAAGCCCGGAAGAGGCGCCAGGCAAGGTTCAGAGCACTGAGACAGCCATCTTGGAAAGGGGCAGAGAAGGCGGCAAGATGCCATCTTTCTTAAGGGCGAACGCGTTATCTCTCTTATAACAGGGGAGTCCAAGGGAAGTCATCATCTTGAGTACCGGAAGTGTGTTCTTTGGAACCATCTTTTCTAAGGGCAGGCAAGTAAAGAAAACTTTTGTTTCTTTTAAAGTGAGTGGTAGTTTTCCTAAACTACGGATAATGGTATCTTCAGAATTCTGAAAACATTTTTAAACACCGACAAATTATTGAAAGATATCTGCGGATGCAAAAAGCATTTTATTATTTCTGGTGGGTTGAAAATGATTACAGTATTTCCTGCTCATAAAGCAGTATTTTAACCATTTATTAATACTATATCCTATACTTTGAGGTAAAGACGGTAAAGATAATATTGCATCTCAGCGGGGACAATCAGTGGGATTCCCAGCTACTAAAGTTCTCCTGAGTCTTTAATGGTAGATAAATACGTATTACTTTTAAAAATTATTAATGGGGCCGGCCGCAGTGGCTCACACCTATAATCCCAGCCCTTTGGAACGGTGAGGCGGGTGGATCTCTTGAGCCCAGCAGTTCAAGACCAGCCTGGGCAACGAGGCAAAAATCCCATCTCTACCAAAAAAAAAACAAAAACAAAACACCGGGCACGGTGGCTCACGCATGTAATCAATCCCAGCACTTTGGGATTTGACCTTTGGGAGGTCAAGGCGGGCGGATCATCTGAGGTCAGGAGTTCATGATCGGCCTGGCTAACACGGCAAAACTCCATCTCTACTTAAAAAAAAAAAAAAAAAATTAGCTAGGCATGATGACGCGCGTCTGTAATCCCAGCTACTTGAGAGGCTGAGGAGGAGAAGCTTGAAGCCGGGAGGCAGAGGTTCCAGTGAGCCGGGATGGTGCCACTGCACTCCAGCCTGGGTGACAGAGTTAGGCTCCATCTTAAAAAAAAAAAAAAAACTATATATAATATATTTTGGTATATGTATATGTGATATATATATATACGTATTTGGTATATGTGATATATATGTATATGTGATATATGTGATACATATGTATATGTGATATATATGTATATATCATATATATAGATCACATATACATATATAAATTATATATGTCACATATACATATATATATAAATTAGCGAGGCATCGTGGTGCCAAAGAGGGAGGCTCGGTTGAAGTCTAGACTTCAGAGAGGCATCCATGATCATGCCACTACCCTCCAGCCTAGGTAACAGAGACACTGTCTCAAAAAATTTTTTTTAAATTATTTATGTTTCTTTCTAAACAAATTTCTGTCTTTTTTTCTGCAGTATAGAAATGGTCTTTAAAATTCAACTTCAGGCATTTTCAACTTGAACAAGCTGTGTGAGCTTATGCAAGTTACTTACAGATTCTATGTCTCAGTTTCCCCAAGTGTATACATTAGAAATAATAATTGCAGCGACTTCGAAAGTAGATTTTAAGAATTTACCAGTCACTATGACGAAAAGCCTAGAACAGTGCCTGACCCATAGTAAGAGTCCTAAGGGTTAACTACTATCATTGTGGGAGTATCTTGCCTGCCCGAGGAAGATTTATAATTGTCACCTCTGTAATCATCCTTTCTTAAAATATAAAAGCAGGGAGATGCCAGGTGCAGTGGCTCACACCTGTAATCCTAGCACTTCAGGAGACCAAGGTGGGCAGATCACTTGAGGTCAGGAGTTCGAGACCAGCCTGGGCAACATGGTGAAACGCCATTTCTGCTAAAACAAAAATTAGCCAGGCATGGTGGTGGGCATCTGTAATCCCAGCTACTTGGGAGGCTAAGGCAGAATTGCTTGAACCCAGGAGGAGGAGGCTGCAGTAAGCCAAGATTGCACCATTGTACTCCAGCCTAGGCAACAGACAGAACAAGACTCTGTCTCAAAAAAAAAAAAAAAAAAAAAGCAGGGAGATAAGCAAACACCAGGTGTTTATTATTATTATTATTATTATTTTTATTTATTTATTTTTTTTTGGGACTGAGTTTCACTCATGTTACCCAGGCTGGAGTGCAATGGCGCGAT
>NW_022436983.1:10001039-10014383 GCF_009761245.1 Sapajus apella | reverse complement strand
CCCAGGCTGGAGTGCAATGGCGCGATCTCGGCTCACTGCAACCTCCGTCTCCTGGGTTCAGGCAATTCTCCTGCCTCAGCCTCCTGAGTAGCTGGGATTACAGGCACGCACCACCATGCCCAGCTAATTTTTTGTAGTTTTAGTAGAGACGGGGTTTCACCATGTTGACCAGGATGGTCTCGATCTCTTGACCTCGTGATCCACCCGCCTCGGTCTCCCAAAGTGCTGGGATTACAGGCTTGAGCCACCGCGCCCGGCCCCAGGTGTTTATATTCTTACTGACATGTTCCTGCTTTTCTCTCAGTTTTAAACACATGTCATTCAGCAGTGTTGCATTAGGCTGCTATAATCAAGTTATCTGACTTGGAATGTGTTTTTCTTGTATTTTTAGTATGCCATTAATCTTTCTGAAGTAAAATTTAGCAATTAGTATTCTTTTTTTTTTTTTTTTAGACAGAGTCTCACTGTGTCGCTCAGGCTGGAGTGCAGTGGCACAATCTTGGCTCACTGCAGCCTCTGCCTGCTGGTTTCAAATGATTCTCCGGCCTCAGCCTCCTGAATAACTGGGACTATAGGGGCTCGCCACCATGCCCAGCTAATTTTTGTATTTTTAGTAGAGATGTGGTTTTGCCATGATGGCCAGGCTGGTCTCAAACCCCTAACCTCAGGTTATCTACCCACCTCAGCCTCCCAAAGTGTTGGAAATAAAGGCAGGAACCACTCCTCCCCGCCTGCAATTTGTATTCTTAATGATTATTATTGTAAACTGCAACCATGTGTTAAATGTAACTGGTCTTTAGAAGTTTAAGTAATATGCTTAGTAATTCTCTGAAATATTATTAATTTCCAGGGTCTGTCCTCAGTCCACTGTTCTCATCTAGATGGACATGGTATGCTGAAGACTGCCAAAGCTGATTTCTAGCTGTGAACTGACCTGGTGTTTCTGATTCTGATTCTTATAGCTAGTCTTCTTATTGATGTCTCCACGTGGATATTCCACTAGCAGCTTGAAGTCTCTAGTCTGAAACTGAAATAATTCTGTTGAGTTCACCAATTTCATGGATTTTGTCTTGTCCACTCTCTGAGACTATATTTATTTGGAATGCTTTCTCCTGTGAACCCATTCTTTGAAGTGAATGATCCTGACTGAGTCTTGGCAACAGCAAAGTGGTTGAAACTGTCAGACATAACCTCATTATGGAGCTATAGTTTTTCCTAAATACAAGTGACTCCTAGATTTAAGCTTTGTAGTTATGCCATATTACCAGCAGAGGGAGATGGTTTCTTATAATTTTGCAGTATTGGGCAACAAGACTTAACAAAGGCATTAGTTGGGTATTCCTGGGACTGAATTTTCAAGGAGACAAAAAAGAGATCTTGGAAATCATTTGAGAATGCTGCAAATGAAATAATTTTTATTACACAAAATGGGTAACCAGGAAGTCAGCCTTAATCACACGGACTTCTCTCTCAGTCTGGTTCCTCATCTGTAAAATGAGAGATGAAACCAAACGAGCTCTAACATTGAAAAAGTAGTGCCAGTTTCTTCCTCCAGGGATAAGCCCAAAAAGCTGAAGCAGTGGCATACACAGGTATTGTCAGAGGCACTAAAGCATGAGCCTCGCTGTCTCTCTCCCTCCCTCCCTCCCTCTCTCTCTCTCTCTCTCTCTCTCTCTCCTCTCTCTTTTGCTCTTTCTGGTCTCACTCTTGTCACCAGGCTAGAGTACAGTGGCATAGAGTACAGTGGCACAATCACTGCAACTTCTGCCTTCCAGACACAAGCAATTCTCCTGCTTCAGCCTCCTGAGTAGCTGGGACTATAGGTGAGTGCCACCACACCCAGCTAATTTTTTGCTTCTTTTTTTTTTTTTTTCTGAGACACAGTTTTGGTCTTGCCACCCAGGCTACAGAGCAATGGCATGATCTTGGCTCAATGCAACCTCCACCTCCTGGGTTCAAGTGATTCTCTTGCCTCAGCCTCCTGAGTAGGTGGGATTACAGGTGTGCACCACCATGCCTGGCTAATTTTTGTATTATTAGTAGAGACAGGGTTTCACCATGTTGGCCAGGCCAGTCTCAAACTTCTGACTTCTTTTTTTTTTTTTTTTTTGAGACCTCAGGCCCGGCTGCATTTTTTGTTTAAAGAGATGGGGGTCTCCCTATGTTGCCCAGGCTGGTCTAGAACTCTTGAGTTCTAGACCCAAGTGATCAAGCGATCTGCTCACCTTGGCCTCCCAGAGTGTTGACATTACAGGCATGAGCCACTGTGTCTGTCTCCTGCGGCTTGTATATTAAACCAGTACTCAAAACTTCAGGTACCTTTGGTACACCACATAAAACACTTTGATACTAATCAGAATACAAGCTCAAAATCCATAATGAGATAACATTGTATCTGACAAAAAAGCTGAAGCTTTATGCTCAATGGGTTGGCTAAATATGCATTACAGGCATGTGCCACCATGCCCAGCTAATTTTTTGTATTTTTAGTAGAGACAGGGTTTTTCCATGTTGGTCAGGCTGGTCTTGAACTCCCGACCTCAGGTGATCTGCCCACCTTCGCCTCCCAAAGTGCTGGGATTACAGGCATGAGCTACCATGCCCAGGCTTTTTCTTTTTTAAGGCACAAAGCAGTGTGTATGGTATGCTGCTGCGTGTAGGTTTATGTTATTTGTGTGTGTGCATGTGTGTGTGTGCACATGCATTTCTGGAAAGGTATAAGGAAGTAGGAACAGTAGTAGTCTTGGTGGAAGGAAGGGGCAATGTCAGGATGGACTTAATTTTTTTTTTTTTGACATGAAGTCTCACTCTGTTGACGGGCTAGAGTGCAGTGGCATGAGTTTACCTCACCTCAACCTCCGTCTTCCAGGTTGAAGTGATTCTGCTGCCTCAGCCTCTGGAGTAGTTGGGACTCCAGGTGCATGCCACCACGCCCAGCTAATTTTTGTATTTTTAGTAAAGACGGGGTTTCACCATGTTGGCCAAGATGGTCTCGATTTCCTGAGCTCATGATCCACCCACCTGGGCCTCCCAAAGGGCTAGGATTACAGGCATGAGCCACTGAGCCTGGCCTGGATTTAATTTTTATTACATGTCATTTTGTTTCTCTTGAGCATTGCACTATGTGAATATATTCCATATTTTAAATAAGTAAACACATATGAAACAAATTTCAGTACAGTCATGCGTTGCTTAATGATGAGGACATATTCTGAGAAATGTGTTGTTAGTTGATTTCATTGTTGTGGGAACATTATACAGAGTGCTTACATAAACTTGGACGGGAGGCTACTACACTTTTAGGCTCTAGAGTATAGCCTATTACTCCAAGTCTACAAAACCAGTAGAGCATGTTACTACACTGAATACTGTAGGCACTGGTAAAACAATGATATTTGTTTATCTAAACATGTACATAGAGGCCAGGCATGGTGGCTCACGCATGTAATCCCAACACTTTTGGAAGCTGAGTCGAGCAGATCACGAAGCAGGAGTTTCCAATATTGATTTCTACAGGATATTTGGAGGGGGAAGATTGGAGTTGGTCACGAGTTTTTTTTTTTTTTTTGAGACAGTCTTGCTTTGCAGCCCAGGCTGGAATGCAATGGTGCAATCTTAGCTCACTGCAACCTCCACCTACTGGGTTCAAAAAATTCTCCTGCCTCAACCTCCCAAGTAGCTAGGATTACAGCCGTGTACCACCATGCCCAGCTAATTTTTTTTTTTTTTATATGGAGTCTTGCTCTATCACCAGGCTGGAGTGCAGTGGCGTGATCTTGGCTCACTGCAACCTCCACCTCCTGGGTTCAAGTGATTCCCCTGCCTCGGCCTCCTGAGTAACTGGGATTACAGGCGTGTGCCACCATGCCTGGCTAATTTTTTGTATTTTAGTAGAGATAGGGTTTCACCATGTTGACCTGAATGGTCTTGATCTCCTGACATCATGATCCGCCTGCCTCATCCTCCCAAAGTACTGGGATTATAGGTGTGAGCCATGGCGCCCGACAAATTTTTTGTACTTTAGTAGAGATGGGGTTTCACCATGTTGCTCCCAGGTTGGTCTCGAACTCCTGAGCTCAGAAAATCCATCTGCCTCAGCCTCCCAAAGTGCAAAGATTACAGATATGAGCCACTGCGCTTGGCTCAGTTCTTGTAATTTTTAAGCTTGGGGTTTTTTTTTTTTTTTTTTGAGACAGAGTCTCGCTCATGTTGGAGTGCAATGGTGTGATCTCAACTCACCGCAACCTCTGCCTGCCAGGTTCAAGCAATTCTCCTGCCTCAGCCTCCTGAGTAGCTGGGATTACTGGTGCCTTGCCACCACGCCCAGCTAATTTTTTGTATTTTTAATAGAGACGGGGTTTTACTATGTTGGTCAGGCTGGTCTCGAACTCCTGACCTCAGGTGATCCACCTGCCTCTGCCTCCCAAAGTGCTGGGATTACAGGTGTGAGCCACCATGCCTAGCTAAGCTTGAGGTTTTTTTTTTTTTAAGATGGGGTTTCACCATGATGGCCAGGCTGGTCTTGAACTCCTGACCTCAGGTGATCCACCCACCTCGGCCTCCTAAAGTGCTAGGATTACAGGCGTGAGCCACCGCGCCCGGCCTTTTTTTTTTTTAAACAGAGTTTCACCATGTTGGTCAGGCTGGTCTTGAACTCCCGACCTCAGGTGATCCACCCGCCTTGGCCTCCAAAGTGCTTGGATTACAGGCGTGAGCCACTACGCCCGGCCAGCTTGAGGTTTTTAATGACATGATTTAAAAACTAGATTTAAAAACCAAACTTAAAAATATTTATTTTACCAGTTATAATTGCCCAATTTCTCTTTTGCAGTAAAATTTCCTAGTTGAAAGACTTGATTTTCTTAAATCAATATTTCTCCCACTGAGATTCCCTGAGTGTATCCCCAGGGGACTTTGGATGATTCAGGTTTGAAGAACATACTGCTTTCTATTTACTTATTTATTTTTCTTTGTTTTTTGTTTTTTATTTCTTGTTTTCTATTTATCTGAGATGGGGTCTCTCTATTGCCCAGGCTGGAATGCAGTGTGGGTGATGATAGCTCACGGCAACCTCCAACTGCCTGGGCTCAAGCAACCCTCTGCCTCTTTCTCCCAAGTAGCTAGGACTACAGGTACATGTGCCACCATGTCCAGCTAATTTTTCAAGTTTTTGTAGAGACAGAGTCTTGCTATGTTGCCCATGATGGTTTTGCACTTCTGGGCTCAAGCAATCCTCCCCTCTTGGCTTGCTAACGAGCTAGGTGTGTGGCCAGGTGCAGTGGCAAGGGGGGCAGATCACCTGAGGTCAGGAGTTCAAGACCAGCCTGTTGGGACTTGGCTTCTGGCCCAGCCCTATGCCCCATGAGATTTCCCAGGACATTTCTATCCCAGGGCAGTCGGCTCCCAGATCAAGCTTGCTTCAGTTTTAGGCACAAGGGAGTTGTTGACAAAAAGAGTCAAACTCTGTGAAATATTTGAAGAGAATTATTCCGAGCCAAATTTGAGTGACCATGGCCCATGACATAGCCCTCAGGAGATCCTGAGAACACGTCCCCAAAGTGGTTGGGGCGCTGCTTGGTTTTATACATTTTAGAAAGATACGAGACATCAATCAAACACATTTAAGATACATATTAATACAGGGCTGAGTGCAGGGGCTCACGTCTGTAATCCCAGCACTTTGGTAGGCCAAGGCGGGTGGATCCCCTGAGGCAGGAGTTTGAGACCAGCCTGCCCAACATGATGGAACCCCATCTCTACTAAAAATACAAAAATTAGTTGGGCATGGTGATAGCCGCTTGTAATTCCAGCTGCTCAGGAGGCTGAGAAAGGAGAATCGCTTGAGCCCAGGAAGCAGAGGTTGCAGTGAGCCAAGATTGCACCACTGCACTCCAGCCTGGGTGACAGAGAGAGATTCCATCTCAAAAAAAAAGATAGGCCGGGCGCGGTGGCTCAAGCCTGTAATCCCAGCACTTTGGGAGGCCGAGGCGGGTGGATCACGAGGTCAAGAGATCAAGACCATCCTGGTCAACATGGTGAAACCCTGTCTCTACTAAAAATACAAAAAATCAGCTGGGCATGGTGGCGCGTGCCTGTAATCCCAGCTACTCAGGAGGCTGAGGCAGGAGAATTGCCTGAACCCGGGAGGTGGAGGTTGCGGTGAGCCAAGATCGCGCCATTGCACTCCAGCCTGGGTAACAAGAGCAAAACTCGGTCTCAAAAAAAAAAAAAAAAAAAAGATATATTAATATATTAGTTCTGGCTGGGAGCAGTGGCTCACGCCTGTAATCCCAGCACTTTGGGAGGCTGATGCGGGTGGATCACCTGAGGTCAGGAGTTCAGCCTGACCAACATGGAAAAACCCCATCCTTACTAAAAATGCAAAATTAGCCGGGTGTAGTGGTACCTGCCTGTAATCCCAGCTACTCTGGAGGGTAAGGCAGAATTGCTTGAACCCAGGAGGCGAAGGTTGCAGTGAGCCAAGATGGCCCCATTGCCCTCCAGCGTGGGCAACAAGAATGAAACTCTAACCCCCCAAAAAAAACAAAAAACACTGGCTCATGGCCAGGGGTAGGGGCTCACACCTGTAATCCCAGAACTCTGAGAGGCCAGGAGTTTGAGACCAGCCTGGCCAACATGGTGAAACCCTGTCTCTACTAAAAATACAAAATCTAGCCGTGTGTGGTGGTACATGTTTGTAATCCCAGCTACTCAGGAGGTTGAGGCAAGAGAATTGCTTGAAACTGGGAGGCGGAGGTTGGTTGCAATGAGCAGAGATCACGCCACTGCACTCCAGGCTGGAAGAAGAGCAAGACCTTGTCTCAATAAATAAAAACTACACTGGTTCAATGCAGAAAAACCAGATGACTCAAAATGGGAGCAGATTTAAAAATTTTCTGATTGGTGATGAGTTGAAAGAGTTATTATAGGCCTGGTGCGGTGGCACATGCCTTTAATCCCAGCACTTTGGGAGGCTGGAGGCAAGTGGATTGCTTGAACTCAGGAGTTTGAGATCAGTGTGGGCAACACGGTGAAACCCTGTCTCTACAAAAAATGAAAAGAATTAGCCGGGCATGGGAGTGCTGCCTGTAGTCTCAGCTACTCAGGAGGCTAAGGTAGGAGGATGGCTTGAGCCTGAAAGGCAGAGGTTTCAGTGAACCAATAACTCATAGTGTACTCCAGCCTGGACAACAAAGCCAGACCCTGTCTCAAAAAAAAGAAAGTTATTATCAATAGAAATTAATGTCAGGGTTATTATAAGGGGTTGTGGACAACGTTTTTTTGTTCTTGTTGTTTGAGACAGAGTCGTGCTCTGTCGCCCAGGCTGGAGTAGAGTGGCACATTCTCTGCTCACTGCAACCTCCGCCTCCTGGGTTCAAGCAATTCTCCTGCCTCAGCCTCCCGAGTAGCTGGGACTATGGGCACCCTGCCACCACAACCGGTTACTTTTTGGTATTTTTAGGAGAGATGTGGTTTCACTGTCTTACCCAGGATGGTCTCGATCTCCTGACCTCGTGATCCGCTAGCCTCGGCCTCCCAAAGTGCTGTAATTACAGGTGTGAGCCACCTGGCGCCCGGCCTGCAAACGTTAGTCTTAAGGTCTGTTGTGTTGATGTTAGTGCTGGAGGGTGTAATGAGGCATGTCTGACCCCCACTTCCTGTCATGGCCTGAACCATGTTAAATTTTAGACTGCCCTGGTCAATTTACCTCTCAGGTTAAATTTTAGATTGCCCTGGCCTAGGAGGAAGTCCATTCAGAAGGTGTGGTGTGGTGGTGGTGGTGGGTTGGGGAGGGCTTAGTTGTTTTGTTTTTTTTGCTTACAGAGTTTAGACTGAAGCCCTTGACTCTATTTGTGATTTCCTTAGACCACATGCTGTACGTAGGGCTGAGCTCATGAAGGTTCTCACCTACACACCAGGCTGCTCCCTTGGGAGGGGGGCTTTGCTGGATCCTATCCCCTGGTGATAGCCAGTAGGAGGTAAAGGAACTTGGGAATCCCACATACCCGAGTTTAAGTCCTGTGTTTCCCGCGCTACCCCACCTCCACTGCTAGGTGTGTGGCTCTGGACAAATAACTGATGGTTTTCCGTGCCTCAGTTTCCTCATCTAAAAAGTGGAGCTAGTGAAACACCTCACACAGTGGTTGCTACAAGGCTACCACGGTTAAGGGAGGCTTCTCTTGCACACCTCAGGCGGAGTTTCCCTCCCCTTGGCGATATCCGAGGGCACTTACATCCGCCACCTCTGTGCTCATCAGGCCCTTGGGGTACAACTGAGCTAATTCCTGGGTAAACGTTAGTCTCAAATCACTGGGAAAACCACCTACGTGCCCCAGACATTGCAGCGGAGGGTGGGTGCGGCTATGAGGTCGACGCTGGAGACGCGGCGAAGGCGGGTGCGGGAGCCTTGCTGCCCCCGACAGCATTCCACCCTCCACAGAACCTTGGCCAGTGACCACAGCCCTTCTCAATATGGCGCCGCCCCCTAGTCGCCCCGCGCCGGCCCGCTGCGCTGACGTGAGCGAGCGCGCGTCCTCCGCGCCCGCTCCTGCGCATGCGCGCTCTGCTCTGTCTCTCGGCTAGAGCAGCTGCTGCGGCGGCGGGGTTTGAGTGGAGGAAGATGGCGGCTCCGGGTGGCTCGGGGTCCCGACAGCTGTGAAGAGCCCCGAGCACAGCTATCACGGCCTGAGGCAGAGCGCCTCTGCTCTGGCCCTGTCCCTGGCTCCCTCATTACCGTCGCCACCGGAGCGAACCCTAGAGCGTGGAGCGGGCTGGGCCAGGTGAGGCCTCACCTCCTCCCCGGGCCGCGATGGGGAGCCGGCGCCTCCTGCCCTTTATGCCCGGGGCTGGCAAGGGACAGCGGGCGCCCCGGGTCTGGCGCAGGTCCCGCATCCCGCGCGGGGGTCGGTCTCGGTTGGGCAGGGTGCCTTGCTATCGCCGTCCTGGAGTGAAGAGAGGACGAGAGCTCCTTTCCAGCTAGCCCTTGGGTTGGGAGCGAACCCACCCTCTCTCCCCAGCAGGGTGATTCTCGTCCCCTCACCCGGGCAGTGAAGGGGTGTGTGGCCCGGGCAAGGATGGCTTAGGGTGTCAGATAATCTTTCATTGCGCCTCCGAACCTTTCACTTCTTTGCGAGAGAGGAGCCCGGAATCGGGTGCCCATCAAAATTGGGGCTGCGGCTGGGGGCCAGCATCTCTGAAGCTGCAGTTGCAAAGGGATAATTTGGGAATTGGTTTACGTTAAATGAAACACAAGCGGCCTTTCCTAGCCCCTAGCTTGTTGAGTGTTCCCCTAGAGAAATGGAAACTGCGGATCTCCTTGCTTGAGACAGCAATCCATGCTGTGACTGTGGAAGGCTTCTCTTGGCGAGAATTGTGTGTGCTAAGGGAACGGTGGAGGGTGGGAACGAATTTGTAAGCGTAGAGAAAGCAATTGTGAGATCTTGATGGTCTCTGCAGGGTAACTTCAGCGCCAATTGAGTTCGTTTGAAACCTTCGGATTGTTAAGATTCAGAATAGCCAATTGCTTTGTTAAATCTCCCGACTTTTATTAGGAAAATAAAAGCTTCATTTCTTAATTGCCAGAGTCTTTGGATTTTTCTGTGGTGGGATTCTGATCGATCTAGATGAAGATTCTGAGGCTTTACCAGTTCTCACTTGCTGGCTGCGACATTGTAACTATGCTTGTTGTTCCTTTTTGAGAACAACTTTTGTTGTTGTTTAAATGCTAATTGGGAGACTTTGATTGTGTTTCTCATGTAGGGAAGTCGGTTATGAAGCCTTGTGGCCTCTTCCTTGAGGAATGATGGCTTCATTGAACTGTGCTGTGGGGAATTGTTGAGGCAATTGCTTTTCCTTGGACACACCAAAATACCTTTTGTAACAAATTGGCTTTACTTGTGCTTAAGAATGATGACGTCATGGATTTAAAGAGACATGGAAAATTTGGAAAGTACCATCATTTACAATTGAACATTTAGAATTAAGTCTATATAGCTCTTATGGTCATTGGTGATGTGTGTTAAATTGCTAACTTTGAGTGTATTCATGTGTGTAATCTGATTGGGTGTCTTTTCTCTTGTATGTTATTTTAACTATTTGCTTTTGACAAGCCAATATAAATGCATTATTCAATCCACATTGATCCATGGGCATGTTGTATATCTTAAAAAGCTTTTCCTTGTTAAAATGACAACTGTTTCGGTTATTAATTCTCGCGCCTCAGCCTCTTGAGTAGCTGGGATTACAGGCGTGCACCACCACGCCCAGCTAATTAGTTTTTGTAATTTTAGCAGAGACGGGGTTTTACCATGTTGCCCAGGCTGATCTCAAACTCCTGGTCTCAAGCAATACCCCACCTCTGCCAGGCTTGAGTCACCGTGCCCAGCCTCCTTTTCTATTTTTAAATCAGACTTTTCCATAGAAATTTGTCGATTTCTGTAGAAATTTGTCTTTGCTAAAGATGTAAATCTGACTGTCAGCTTCTCTGTGGTAGAAAATTGGAGAGCTACTTTGCATATCAATTTGCTAATAAAGAGTCATGAAATTAATGCAGTAAAACATCCTGGTGGCTCATCATTATGCTTCTTGGCATAATATGTTCCACTATTATGCTAAATCATCATCAGGTATTGATGCAACTGCGTGACATCCATGACATCATTTGCTCTCCAGATTTTGGCTTTTGCAATTCCTTACCTTACTCAGTTACAAAAAGAACAGGATCAGAAAAAGGTAGCTTAGGATGCTTGTTCTTGTCTGATTTCTAGAAGGGTCTTTAATAATAGCTTTATGTAGTTTAAACCCTTCAGATTCAGAACTGGGTGAGCCCTACCTATTATCGAGAGCAAGCAAATGCTAGCAAAACATGAGTTTTATGAGAGCACTGAGGTCCGAAGGAGAAGCTGTCTCAAAGATGAATAAATATGTAATTGTCTTTGTGATTTCAGGATTGTTTTAGTCATCGAAGTAACTGTTTATAAAACCAGAAGCCATTTGATTAAATAAAGCCCTTCCCATGATTGTTAATGTGGGTCAAAAAAGACAGTGTTTGTGACAGTGCTTTGTAAAATGTAAAATAAAAGATAAATATAAAATTGATTATTCCTATTTATAAGCTACCTAGTGAGGGCCCTCTGTTTGGCAGGTGTTTTGGGAAGTAGATACTAATAACTGTAAAATAAGACCGCTTTGGTCTGAAGTTGCATACAGCATGGCTGGGGAGCCAGACAAGGAAACCCGTTAAGTTCTGTGTAGTGTAAGAAGTGCACTGAATCCAACCAAGAGAGTCAAGGAAGGCTTCTTGGAGCAGGGATGTCTTTACCCCAATGTTTCCTATTATTCTGCAGAGTCTGCCTTTAGTGAGTGACTTGCTTTTTATAAAAACTTAAAAAAAAATTCTGTCATGAGTTATTTTCCCCTTTTATTCATTCACTGTCATGACACTTCCCACACAGTATGCCCCAGTTATGGCTTCTGCATTCTCAAAAATCCAGCAGTCTTGGGAAAACCTTTTTATATGAGTCATACACACAGGCAACAAACACAAACATTGCAGCTACAATTAAAATATCTCAGATTACTAAGTGGTGACAACTTCAGAGTGATGATGCTTTTTTGTTTTTGTTTTGTAAACTAGCACAAGAGGCACTGTTTTTAATTTGATCACATTTAGTTAATACAGTTAATATTTAATGGTCATTCCTATAATCAGTGTTGATTATAGGTAGTTATTAGTACTGTCTCCTTTTTCTCAATAATAAATAAAATGAGAAGACCTTAATTCCTTTTGGATTGAAGCTAACAGCTTAAGTCAGAATTACACTAAACTATAGAATCTGTGTGGATTGGTGTTGCTAGTATCTTTGATATCAAATCTCTGTGTCCCAGTACAAGTTATTCACCTTAGTGCTGTAGTTGTTTTACCGTTAATTTAGCATGTTGTTACCTATATTGTAAAATCTTTGAATTTTTGGACTGAGTGGAATTTTTATGTGGCATTGTACTATTATTGGACATCTATCATCTGTATCTTAACTGAAAATGAGTGCTTTAAAGTTGCAGTTGATGCAAAAGTAAAGGTGATGTGTTCATTTTTCTATAACGTGACAGTTTGCTACATGTATAAGGATATGACTTGTAGACAAGTCATTTAAAAATTGTTCAATGTTAAGCTTATAATACAGCTTATGACTGACAGACAAGTTTTTGTTGTTGTTGTTGAGATGGAGTCTTGCTCTGTCGCCCAGGCTGGAGTGCAGTGGCACCATCTTGGCTCACTGCAACCTCTACCTCCCAGATTCAAGTGATTCTCATGTTCTCCTGCCTCAGCCTTCCAAGTAGCTGGGATTACAGCTGCCTGCTACCATGCCCGGTGAATTTTTGTATTTCTAGTAGAGACGAGATTTCACCATGTTGGCCAGGCTGTTCTCAAACTTCTGACCTCAAGTGATCCACCTGCCTCGGCCTCCTGAAGTGCTGGGATTATAAGTGTGAGCCACTGCACCTGGCCAACAAATCATTTAAAAATTGTCCCGTTTTAAGCTTATTTAATTTTTTATTTTTATTTAATTCTTGAGATGGAGTTTTGCTCCTGTTGCCTAGGCTGGAGTGCAATGGTGTGATCTCAGCTCATTGCAACCTCCGTCTTCCGGGTTCAACCAGTTCTCCTGCCTCAGCCTCCAGAATAGCTGGAATTACAGGCACCTGTCACCACACCCAGCTAATTTGTATATTTTTAGTAGAGACAGGATTCACCATGTTGGCCAGGCTGGTTTCAACTCCTGACCTCAGGTGATCCACTTGCCTCAGCCCACTCAAAGTACTGGGATTACAAGTGTGAGCCACCACGCCCAACTTATGTTAAAAAATTTTTTTTTTGAGACAGACTCTTACTCTGTTGCCCAGGCTGGAGTGCAGTGGCACAATCTTAGCTCACTGGAACTGCTGACTTATGGGTTCAAGCAGTTCTCATGCTTCAGCCTCTCCAGTAGCTGGGATTACAGGTATGCACCACCATGTCTGGCTAATTTTTGTATTTTTAATAGAGACGGGGTTTCACCATGTTGTCTCGAACTCCTGACCTCAAGTGATCCTCTTGCTTTGGCCTCCCAAAGTGCCGGAATTATAGGTATGAGCTGCTGCTACTGACCTAAGCTTATTTTTAAAATTGTTTCCTGTGACATTTTTCTAAAAGTCTTGTAAAATTAGGATTTAGTGGTATTCCTGTAGCTTTAATTTTTAACTTCTTTACTCATTCATGTTTTGGAAAGAAAACTTGCCGTGAATTCTGATTCTTTCTGCATGAAATTTCTACCTTTTTTTTTTTTTTTTTTTTTTTTTTTAAAA
>NW_022436983.1:9997727-10000939 GCF_009761245.1 Sapajus apella | reverse complement strand
AGTCTCCTCCTTTCGCCCAGGCTGGAGTGCAATGGCGCAATCTTGGCTCACTGCAACCTCCACCTTCTGGGTTCAAGCGATTCTCCTGCCTCAGCCTCCCGAGTAGCTGGGATTATGAGTGTGTACCACCATGCCCGGCTAATTTTTGCATTTTTTAGTAGAGACAGGATTTCACCATGTTGGTCAGGCTGGTCTCGGACTCCTGATCTGGTGATCTGTCAGCCTTAGCAACAGAGTGAGACTCCTCTGTCTCAAAAAAAAAAAAATTGTACTATTTTGGACAGTAACTTAGCTTAGATAGTAATTTATTTTCTCTTCTAGTAATAAATAGATTTGAGGTAGTTCATTTAATTTTTATAAAAGCAAGCACGTTTTGGTTTTAGCCAGTAATATTCCCTTAGACTATTTTTTATTTAGGATACTTTCAACTGTTTTAAGGAATTCACTAGTATGGGATATGCTCTTTCAGATGTTTCCTTTATTAATCTCTAATAGGGTAGGGTGTTTATTTCTTTTTTTTTTTTTTTTTTTTTTGAGACGGGGTTTCACTCATGTTACCCAGGCTGGAGTGCAATGGTGCGATCTCGGCTCACCGCAACCTGCGCCTCCTGGGTTCAGGCAATTCTCCTGCCTCAGCCTCCTGAGTACCTGGGATTACAGGCACGCGCCACCATGCCCAGCTAATGTTTTGTATTTTTAGTAGAGACGGGGTTTCACCATGTTGACCAGGATGGTCTCCATCTCTTGGCCTCGTGATCCACCCGCCTCGGCCTCCCAAAGTGCTGGGATTACAGGCTTGAGCCACCGTGCCCGGCGGGTGTTTATTTCTTTGCTTTTTTTTTTTTTTTTTTTTTTTTGAGATGGAGTCTTGCTCTGTCACCAGGCTGGAGTGCAGTGGTGCAATCACAGCTGTTTTTCATTATAAATTTCTTAGTAAAGAATTGGTGCAGTGGCCACCTCAGTGGTAGCAAATAAGTTTCCTTGCTAATTTCTGTATCACTGTAGACACATGGTAAATACAGTGAACCCCAAGTTTCTCATCAAAGAATCAGTATGTCATTATGTTCAACTCTCTTATTCTTTAATTCTCTATTTTAAAGTTTAACTTCCTTGTAGTTTCAGTAAACAACTTTTTCTACCAGTTTTTTTCTTTCTTTTCTTTTTTTTTTTTTAAAGAGACGGGGTTTCTCCAGATTGGTCAGGCTGGTCGAGAACTCCCTACCTCAAGTGATCCGCCCGCCTTGGCCTCCCAAAGTGCTGGGATTACAGGCATGAGCAACCACGCCCAGCCTTTCCACCAGTTCTAATCAGTAGTTCCCATCTGTTCCCCCAGTCTCCTGCCGCGTCCTGACTCATCCTGGTCACCTGCTCTGGTCACCTGCTTTGACCTCTGCTTACCTGCTTTGACCTGCCCGGAACCTTCCTTCTTGATAAACTACCCACCCTGCCACTCTGGCTCATACCCTGCTCCCTTAAAATAGGCAATCGGAACTAGACTAGACTGTGCGGTGGAACCCTAGCCAGTAGGGGAACAACATAGCAGTAGGAGTGACCTCTGTCAGGTCATAAGTACCTCTTCCCCTCCTTGTCCAGGCGTGTGCTTGCCATTGTTCCATCTGCGAGCCGCACCATTCTATAGAATTAAATTGCCACCGGGCACAGTGGCTCAAGCCTGTAGTCCCAGCACTTTGGGAGGCCAAGGCGGGTGGATCACGAGGTCAAGAGATCGAGACCATCCTGGTCAACATGGTGAAACCCCATCTCTACCAAAAATACAAAAAATTAGCTGGGCATGGTGGTGCGTGCCTATAATCCCAGCTACTCAGGAGGCTGAGGCAGGAGAGTCGCCCGAACCCAGGAGGTGGAGGTTGCGGTGAGCCGAGATCACACCATTGCACTCTAGCCTGGGTAACATGAGTGAAACTCCATCTCAAAAAAAAAAAGAAGTAAATTGCCTTGCTGAGGAAATTTATATTCGAGTGCTACTTCTTCTGAGGTGTTGAAAATTCTACTTATGACACATGGATTTTAATTTATTCATTATTTTATACTTTGTTCTGGCCATTAGTCATTTTGATAGTGAAATTTGGCCAGTATAAGCCTCCTTAAGTTGGCGTTGTATCCTTCTGACATGTCCCCTTTGGTCTTGGAGTGCTTCCTTAATTTTTGTCACAATAAGCTATCCCAGATTCACCTTGTACTCTCCCTGTCATTGCAGTGAATATTAGTCATTTTTCTAAGAAAACCCAGTGTCTTTTACAGGGAATTCCATTAGAAACCAGGATCTTGTGCTAGGGATGTGAGCCACTGCGCCCGGCCTGCTTTATCCTTTATATAAGAAGGTTTAAAAATATAACATCCAGGCAGGGCTTGGTGGCTAACGCCTGTAATCCCAGCACTTTGGGAGGCTGAGGCGGGTGGATCACGAGGTTAAGAGATCGAGACCATCCTGGTCAACATAGTGAAACCCCGTCTCTACTAAAAATAAGAAAATCTGGATGAGTGCTGTGGCTCACGCCTGTAATCCCAGCACTTTGGGAGGCTGAGGCAGGTGGGTCACCTGAGGTTGGGAGTTCTACACTAGCCTGGCCAATATGGTGAAACCTGTCTCTACTAAAAATACAAAAAAGTAGTTGGGTTTGGTGGCATGTGCCTGTAATCCCAGCTACTTTGGAAGCTGAGGCAGGAGAATCGCTTGAACCAGGGAGGCCAAGGTTGCAGTGAGACGAGATCGAGCCACTGCTCTCCAGCCTGAGTGGCACAGTCTCCATCTCAAAAACAAACTACACACACACACACACACTCCATATTACTACTAACAAAATAACTGAAGCTAATTTAAGTAATCCCAGAACTTTGGGAGGCTGAGGCAGGCGGATCACCTGAGGGGGAGTTCGAGACCAGCCTGACCAACATGGAGAATGCCCCCTCTACTAAAAATACAAATTTAGCCGGATGTGGTGGCGCATGCCTGTAATCCCAGCTACTCGGGAGGCTGAAGAATCACTTGAACCCAGGACGCAGAAGTTGTGGTTAGCCAAGATCGTGCTGTTGAACTCCAGCCTGGGCAATAAGATCGAAACTCTGTCTCAAAAAAAAAAAAAAAAAAAAAAGATTTTTTTTTTTTTTTTTTTTTGGCCATGCTAAAGTGTAGAAGTGTAGTGGTGTGATTATGGCTCAGTGCAGCCCCAATCTCCTGGCTCAAACGATCC
>NW_022436983.1:9937612-9997327 GCF_009761245.1 Sapajus apella | reverse complement strand
CCCAGGCTGGAGTGCAGTGGCAAGATCTTGGCTCACTGCAACCTCCGCCTCCTGGGTTCAAGCAGTTCTGCCGCCTCAGCCTCCTGAGTAGATGGAATTACAGGCGTGTACCACCACGCCCAGCTAATTTTTGTATTTTTAGTAGAGGGGGGTTTCACCATGTTAGCCAGGCTGGTCCCTAACTCCTGACCTCGTGATCTGCCCACCGTGGCCTCCCCAAAGTGCTGGGATTATGGGTGTGAGCCACCGCGCCCAGCCATTTTTTTTTTGCATTTTTTGTAGAGATGGGGTTTCACCATGTTGTCCACACTGGTATGGAACTCCTGTCTTCAAGCAGTCCTACTCCTGACTTGACCTAAAGTGTTGGCATTACAGGCGTGAGCCACTGTGCCTAGCCTGCAATTCTAAATTCTAAATTCTTAGAATTTTCTTTCCATCAGGATCGAGCCAAAAACTGGAAAATATATGTTCCTATTTCAAACAGGAAATTGAGTACAGGGAACTGGTTACATACGTGTTATAACTCCAGAAAGGCAAAAGATGGTAGAGTAGGTGTCTTAGTCCATTTTGTGTTGCTATAAGGAATACCTGAGACTAAGTAACTTATATAAAGAAAGGAGGTTTATTTAGCTCATGTTTCTACAGGCTAGGAAGTTCAAGGCCATAGCCCTGGCTTCTGGCTGGGCTTTCCTGCTGTATCACAGTGTGGCAGGAAAGGTCAAAGGGGAATTGGACACGTGAATAGGGGAAACCATTGTGGATGGCCTGATTTATAACAACCTACTCTCCCAGGAACTAATCTAGTTTCGGAGAGCCAGAACTCACTCACTACCTGGAGAACAGCACCACGCCGTTCTTGAGGGATCTGCCCCCATTACCTAAACTCCTCCCAGTAGGCTCCACCTCCTAAGAGCACCACATTGGGGATCAAATTTCAACATGCATTTTGGTGGGGTCACACAAACCTTATCTAAACCATAGCAGTAGGTAACTTAGAAATTAATTACTGTAGGGTGAAACAATTAAGGGTCAGGGGAACAAAAGGAGAAGGACATGGTATTACTAGAACTTTTTTTTCTTTTTTTGAGATAGAATCTCAATTTGCCTCTCAGACGAGTGCAGTGGGCAATCACGGCTCACTGCAGCTTTGACCTCCCTAGGCTCAGGTTACCCTCCTACCTCAGCCTCCCTAGTAGCTGGGACTACAGGCAGGTGCCATGTCCTTTTTTTTTTTTTTTTTTTTTTTTTTTGTAGAGATAGGGTTTTGCCATGTTGCCCAGGATAGTCTTGAACTCTTGGGCTCAAGCAATCCACCCACCTCAGACTCCCAAAGTGCTGGGATTATAGACATGAGCACTACACCTGGCCCAGAACTATTAAGAATATCGAATAGTACAATAGTAGGGACGAGCCCTCAAACACAACTGCCACCTGCCACTTTCCTTTTTTTTCTTGAGATGGAGTCTTACTCTGCTGCCCTGGCTGGAGTGCAGTCTCGGCCCACCGCAACCACTGCCTCCCGGGTTCAAGCATTTTTTAAATTTGAGAAATGCCTCAGTCCCCTGAGTAGCTGGAATTACAGGTTGCCTGCCACCACGCCTGGCTAATTTGTGTATTTTTAGTAGAGATAGGGTTTCTCCATGTTGGCCAGTCTGGTCTTGAACTCCTGACCCCAGGTGATCCGCCCACCTCAGCCTCCCAAAGTACTGGGATTACAGGTGTGAGCCACCCCACCCAGTCTTTTCTCTAGTGGTGGTCAGGGCAGGAGAATTGCTTGAACCTGGGAGGTTGAGGTTGCAGTGGGCCAAGATTATAGAGTGAAACTCCGTCTCAATAAAAAACCAACAACAAAAAAAGACAAATAAAAATAAAATGCTCCATTCCATCACAGCATCTTGTTAAAATGTGTTATGTTCTTTGTAGAATATTTTTGTTTATCAGTGGGGAAGCTGGCTTTATATGCCACCTGAGAGGTTTGATAGGAGCATTATGGGATTATAAAGTACTTTGAATTCCTCTTGAAATACTATTTTTACCATGCTTCTATTCTGTTCACATTTAGTGAATTCCTGGAGACTGCAGAATAATCTCTAGATTGATGGGGCAAGAGGCTAGAGTCAGAGAAGTTAGATAAGTGTCTACTGTCGTAGTTCAAGTGTAGGTGAAAATGACCAGCATCATAGCAGGGGAATAACAATAAAAGGAGGGACATTTTGAAGAAGGAGCTAATAGACTAAAGTGAAAGCCTGTATGCAAGACACAATATCATGCAACATATTGTTTTTGTGAGATGGAGTTTTGCTCTTGTTGCCCAGGCTGGACTGCAATGGTGTGATCTCATCTCACTGCAACCTCCACTTCCCAGGTTCAAGTGAATTTCCTGCCTCAGCCTCCCGAGTAGCTGGGATTACAGGCATGTGCTACCATGCCTGGCTATTTTTTTTTTTTTTTTTGGTTAGCATATTGTTATTATTATTTTTTTGAGGTAGGGCCGTGCTCTGGCTGGAGTGCAGGGGCTGACTGCAGCCTCAACCTCAATGCTCAAGCGATCCTTCCTCCTTGGCCTCCCAAAGTGCTGAGACTACAGGTGTGAGCCACTGCGTCTGGCCTATTATTCTTTTTTTGGGGACAGAGTCTCATTTTTTCACCCAGGCTGGAGTACAGTGGTATGATCTTCACTCACTGAAACCTCTGCCTCCTAGGTTCAAGCGATTCTCCTGCCTCAGCCTCCCGAGTAGCTGAAATTACAGGTGACTGCCATTATGCCTGGCTAGTTTTTGTATTTTTAGTAGATATGGTGTTTCGCCATGTTGGCCATGCTGGTCTTGAACTCTGGACCTCAGATGATCTGCCCACCTTGGCCTTCGAAAGTGCTAGGATTATAGGTGTGAGCCACAGTGCCAGGCCTGGGCTATTATTCTTTTGAGGATGGTTTGAAATTAATTTCAATGACTGATTTATACTATCTGTCTCTTTCTTTTTTCTTTTCTTTCTTTTTTTTTTTTTGAGATGGAGTCTTGCTCTGTCACCAGGCTGGAGTGCAATGGCTCGATCTCGCCTCCCTGCAACCTCTGCCTCGCAGGGTTCAAGCGATTCTCCTGCCTCAGCCTCCCAAGTAGCTGGGACTACAGGCATGTGCCACCATGTTCAGCTGAATTTCATATTTTTAGTAGAGACGGGATTTCACCATGTCTGCCAGGATGATCTCAATCTCTTGACCTTGTGTTCTGCCCTCCTGGGCCTCCCAAAGTGCTGGGATTACAGGTGTGAACCGCTGCGCCTGGCGTATAGTATCTCTTAAAAAAATAAATGGAGTCATATGATGGGGTTCAAAATCTGGTTCTGTGTAATCATGGGCAAGTTAATTTATCTGAGCCTCAGTTATCCTCACATAAAACAGGACTGATAATGTGTCCTCGTTTGAGTTGAGGTAAAGATTAAATGAGATAAGGCACCTGGCACATAGTTTTAATACTTGTTGATTCCATTTTCTCATCTAGTCTTGACACCACCTGCATTTTATTTCTTTTCTTTTTCTTTTTTCTTTTTTATCGTTTTACCACCTGCATTTTAATGGTTACTTAAGACCTTGATACTCATGTCCACAAACTGGCAGTACTGGCTTTATCAAGGTGAGATGCAGAGTGTCAAGTTCCACCCAAGGCTTACTGAATTTGAATCTATAGTTTGAGAAGCATTGGAACCTTAGGGGATTTTCTTTTTTTTTTTTTTTTGAGATGGAGTTTCACTCATGTTACCCAGGCTGGAGTGCAATGGCGCGATCTCGGCTCACCACAACCTCCGCCTCCCGGGTTCAGGCAATTCTCCTGCCTCAGCCTCCTGAGTAGCTGGGATTACAGGCACGCGCCACCATGCCCAGCTAATGTTTTGTATTTTTAGTAGAGACAGGGTTTCACCATGTTGACCAGGATGGTCTCAATCTCTTGACCTCGTGATCTACCCGCCTCGGCCTCCCAAAGTGCTGGGATTACAGGCTTGAGCCACCGCGCCCGGCCCCCTTAGGGGATTTTCAATGAGATTTTCTCCTTTTCTTCTGAGGACCTAATGATTTGGTTGTTCTTTTATCTTTGGACTGTTGTTTTTGCTGTGCACTCTTAGCTGAAACTATTTTAGATAAAATATGTGTCCATGTGTTTGGAAAGACAGTCCAATTGCAGAATTGTCTGTATGTATTAATTATTTTCGAGACAGAGTTTCACTCTTTTTACCAAGGTGGGAGTTCGGTGGCGTGATCTCGGCTCACTGCAACTTCCGCCTTCCGGGTTCAAGCGATTCTCCTGCCTCAGCCTCCCAAGTTGCTGTGATTAAAGGCATGTGCCACCATGCCTGGCTAATTTTATATTTTTAGTGGAGATGGGGTTTCTCCATATTGGTCAGGCTGGTCTCGAACTCATGACCTCAGGTGATCTGTCTACCTTCACCTCCCAAAGTGTTGGGATTACAGGTGTCAGCCACTTTGTCCAGCCTATGTATTATTAAATAGTATTAAAAGTTAGGTTAAGCTAGATTTCTTTATATTTTGAGAAATACAGAAAAGTGCATAAAACATATGCATTTAAAGAATAGTTATGGTCAGGTGCAGTGGCTCATACCTGTAATCCCAGCACTTTAGGAGGCTAAGGTAGGGAGATCACTTGAGCCCAGGAGTTTGAGACCAGCCTGGCCAACATGGTGAAACCACATCATACAAAAAAGTAGCCAGTTGTGGTGGTGCACACCTATAGTTCCTTGGAGGGCTGAGATGGAAGGATTACTTGAGCCCATGAGGTTGGGGCTGCAGTGAGCCATGATTGTACTACTTGCACTCCAGCTTGGATAACAGAGTGAGAACCTGTCTCAAAAAATATATATATATATTTATGTGTGTATATATATATATATATATATATATGAAGCAAATACTTGTGTAACCACTATCCAGTCAAGACATAGGCTGGATGTGGTGGTTCACGGCTGTAATCCCAGCACTTTGAGAGGCCGAGACAGGAGCATCACCCAAGGTCAGGAGTTTGGGACCAGCCTGGCCAACATGGTGAAACCCCATCTCTACAAAAAAAAAATTAGCCAGGTGTAGTGGCATAAACCTGTAATCCCAGCTAATTGGGAGCTGAGGCACAAGAATCTCCTGAACCCAGGAGGCAATGGTTGCAGTGAGGTGAGATTGTGCCACTGTACTCCAGCCTGGGCAATAGAGCAAGAAGACTGTGTCGCCAAAAAAAAAAAAAAAAAAAAAAAAAAAAAAAAAAAAAAAAAAAGAAAGAGAAAGAAAAAGAAAAGAAAAAAAAGAAATAGAATGTTGCCCGTGCCCCAGAGGCACTTCCAACGTGCTGCTCTCTGATCACAACCATTTGTATGTCTCTTAGAAGTAACCACTGTTCTTACTTTTTTAATAATTTCTTTGCTTTTCTGGATCATTTTACCATCTGTGGATTTGTCACTAAAAACAGGTTGGGGTTTTCTTTCTTTTTTTGCCTGTTTATTAACATTAACTTTACATAAATGGGGCCAGACTTAATATAATCTTTTGTTGTCTTCTTTTGCTCAGTATTAGAGATGTATCAATTTGTTATGTAGACTTTATTGGTTTTTTTAATTTTTGAGATGGAGTTTTGCTCTTGTTGCCTAGGCTGGAGTGCAATGGCACGATCTCAGCTCACTGCAACCTTTGCCTCCCAGGTTCAAGCGAGTCTCCTGCCTCATCTTCCTGAGTAGCTGGGATTACAGTCATGTGCCACCACACCTGGATAATTTTGTATTTTTAGTAGAGACGGGGTTTCTCCATGTTGGTCAGACTGGTCTCGAACTTCCAACCTCAGGTGATCTGCCTGCCTCGGCCTAACAAGGTGCTGGGATTACTTACATGTGTGAGCCACGGTGCCCAGCCTGTTGGGTCGACTTTAAAGTAGTGAAGCTTAAAAAAATCTGACAAGTTGTGAACAACTTTAGCTATTGTATTAAACCTTAATGTTTAGTAATCTTTGGAAAATACCCATTTATAGGAAGCTTGTTTATTTTTCCTTACATAAAGATACATATAATAGGTAAACCACTCAGTACTTTGATTCTAAATATTACAAATTGTGAGTTTTGTTATTTATTTTTTTGAGACAGAGTCTTGCTCTGTCGACCAGGGTAGAGTGCAGTGACATGATCTCAGCTCACTGCAACCTCTGCCTCCAGAGTTCAAGTGATTCTCCTGCCTCAGTTTCCCCATTAGCTGGGATTACAGGCGCATGTCACCATGCCTGGGTAATTTTTGCATTTTTAGTAGAGATGAGGTTTTACCATGCTGGCTAGGCTGATCTCGAACTCCTGGTCTCAAGCAATCTGCCTGCCTCAGCCTCCCAAAGTGCTGGGATTAGAGGTGTGAGTCACAGCACCTGGCCTTGTAATTTATTTATTTATTTTATTTCGAGACAGAGTTTCGCTATCGTGGCCCAGGCTGGAGTGCAATGGTGCAATCTCAGTTCACTGCAATATCCGCCTCCCAGGTTCAAGCAGTTCTTCTGCCTCAGCCTCCCTAGTAGCTGGGATTATAGGCATGTGCCACCACGCCTGGCTAACTTTGTATTTTTAGTAGAGATGGGGTTTCTCCATGTTGGTCAGACTGGTCTTGAAATCCCGACATCAGGTGATCTGCCTGGCTCAGCCTCCCAAAATACTGGCATTACAGGTGTTAGCCACTGCACCCGGCTTTTGAGCCAGAATTTCTCTCTTGTCATCCAGGCTGGAGTGCAGAGGCAGGATCTTGGCTCACTGCAACCTCCGCCTCCTGGATTCAAGTGATTCTCCTGCCTCAGCCTCCCAAGTAACTGGAATTACAGGCACTCGCCCCCATGCCCAACTATTTTTTGTATTTTTTAGTAGAGATGGTGTTTCACCATGTTGGCCAGGCTGGTCTTGAACTCCTGACCTCAGGTAATCCACCTGCCTTGGCCTTCCAAAGTGCTAGGATTACAGGCATGAGCCACCATGACCAGCCCAGACATCCTTCTGTGAATATGTCCAAATTAATTCTTGGCACAGCTAGGCATGGTGGCTCATGCCTGTAATCCCAGCACTTTGGGAGGCTTAGGTGGGTGGATTGCTTGATATCAGGAGTTGGAGACCAGACTGACCAACATGGTAAAACTGCTTTCTGTTAAAAATACAAAAATTAGCCAGGCATGGTGGTGGGTGCCTGTAATCCCAGCTACTCAGGAGGCTGAGACAAGAGAATTCCTTTAACCCAGGAAGCAGATGTTGCAATGAACCAAGATTATGCCACTGCTCTCCAGCCTGGGCAACAGAGCTAGACTACATGAGCAAAGGATCATAGAGGTGGGAAGAGAGAATATTACAATTATTTGGCTGAAGGAGAGAGGAATAGACCAGAGTGAGGAGAGGCACACAAACGTGAGATTAGGCCAGGCATAGTGGCTCACGCCTGTAATCCTAGTACTTTGGGAGGCTGAGGCAAGCAGATCGCCTGAGGTCAGGAGTTCAAAACCAGCCTGGCCAACATTGTGAAACCCCTTCTCTACTAAAAACACAAAAATTATCTGGGCATGGTGGTGGGCGCCATAATCCCAACTACTCGGGAGGCTGAGGCAGGAGAATCGCTTGAACCCAGGAGGTAGAGGTCTTGGTGAACCAAGATTACATCGCTGCACTCCAGCCTGGGTGACAGAGTGAGACTCCATCTTAAAAAAAAAAAAAGTGACATTAAACCTATATTGGGGTGATTTCATTTATGTTTGTGAGACATAGTCTTGCTCTGTTTTTCAGGCTGATCTTGCACAACTGGCCTCAGACAATTATCTTGCTTTAGTCTTCCAGAGCGCTGGGATTACAGGTTTAAGCCACTGGGTGACTTTGAAATGCTAGCTGTGTCAGGCAGTCACAGTGGCTCATTCTTGTATTCCCAGCACTTTGGGAGGCTGAGGTGGGCATGTGGCTTGGGGCCAGGAGCTACCAGCCTGGACAACCTGATGAAATCCCGTCTCTTCAGAAAATACAAAAATTAGCCAGGTGTGGTGGCACATGCCTGTAGTCTCAGCTATGGAAGGCTAAGGTGGTAGGATCACTTGAGCCCAGTAAGTGGAGGTTGCAGTGAGCCGAGATCGTGCCACTGCACCGCACCCAGGGAAACAGAGTGAGACCCTCAAAAAAAAAAAGTTAGCTGTGGAAGACACGTCTTCAAAGAATGAAATCAGAATTACCATATGATTCAGCAATTTTTCTTCTAGGTTGTATACAAAGAAGTGAAAGCAGGAACTCAAGCAGATATTTCTATATCAGTGTTCATAGTGGCATATTCATAATACTCAAAGTTAGAAACAACCCAAATGTCCATTGATAGATGAATGAGTAATAAAGTGTGGTATGTACGTACAAAGGAATATTATTCAGCCTTTAAAAGGAAGGAGATTCTGATATATATAACAACATAGATGAACCTTAAAAACATATGAACAAAGACATAAAGGACAAATAGTGTATGTTTCCACTTACATAAGTACCTAGAGCAATCAAATTTACAGGGTCAGAAAGTAGAATGGCGGTGGGCTAGGGCTGGGGAATGGATAATTCATGTTCATTGGGTATGGTGTTTCAGTTTGGGGTGATGTAAAAGTTCTGGAGATGGATAAATTTCATAGTTTTGTACACTTAAGGGTTACAGTGGTAAATTTTGCATATTACTACAATATAAAAAATTCAATAAGAAATGTTATGTTAAAGACCTTGTGCCGGGTGTGGTGGCTCATACCTTTAATCCCAGCCCTTTGGGAGGCTGAGGTGGGTGGATCACCTGAGGTCAGGAGTTCAAGAGCAGCCTGACCAACATGGAGAAACCCCTTCTCTACTAAAAATACAAAAAATTAGCCAGGTGTGGTGGCGGGCGCCTGTAATCCCAGCTACTTGGAAGACTGAAGCAGGAGAATCGCTTGAATCCAGGAGGCAGAGGTTGCAGTGAAGCAAGATTGTGCCATTGCACTCCAGCCTGTGCAACAAGAGTGAAACTCCGTCTCAAAACAAAAACGAAAACAAACACTTTGAATTTTAAAAAATAGGTATTAGAGATGGCGCAGTTGCTTATGCCTATAATCTCAGCACTTTGGGAGGCCAAGGTGGGCGGTTCACCTGAGGTTGGGAGTTTGAGATCAGCCTGACCAACATGGAGAAATCCTGTCTCTACTAAAAATACATAATTAGGTGGACGTGGTGGCGCATGCCTGTAATCCCAGCTACTTGGGAGGCTAAGGCAGGAGAATCACTTGAACCCGGGAGGTGGAGGTTGTTGTGAGCTGAGATTGTGCCATTGCACTCCAGCCTGGGTATCAAGAATGAAACTCCATCTCAAAATAATAGGCATTAGAACAGTCAAAAGTTTTTGATTCCTATTTGCATCATGAAGTTTAATACTACAGCAAAATAAAGAATAGATTGAAGAGGGAAGAAAGAAGGAAGTGGGAAAACAGCTAATTTTCTCTATCGGGACACCTAGTTAAGAAGTAACATGGGCTGGGGGCACGGTAGCTCACACCTATAATTCCAGCACTTTGGGAGACCAGGACAGGAGGATCACTTGAGCCCAGGAGTTGGAGACCAGCCTGGGCAATGTGGCAAAACCCTGGCTCTATTAAAAAAAATAAAAAAATTAGTTGGGCTTGGTGGTGTGTGCCTGGAGTCCCATCTTCTTGGGAGGTTGAGGCAGAGGATCAGAAGGATCACCATGTTGTTGCAGCTGGGCTTGAACTCCTGGCCTCAAACAATCCTCCCACCTCAGACTTCTGAGTCACTGGGATTATAGACACAAGCCATCGTGTTGGTAATTTTATTTTCTTCTCTCTCTGAGACAGAGCCACCAAGCCTGGCTAATTTTTTTTTTCTTTTTCTTTTTTTGTTTTGTACAGACGTTTTATTGAACTCCTGGGCTCAAGCTATTTGCCCGTCTTGGTTTCCCACAGTGCTGGGATTACAGGTGTGCACCACTGTGCTTGGCCATTATTATCATTATTATTACTATTATTATTATTATTTTTGAGACAAAGTTTGGTTCTTTTTGCCCAGGCTGGAGTGCAATGGTGCGATCTCAGCTCACCACAACCTCCGCCTCCTGGGTTCAAGCGATTCTTCTGCCTCAGCCTCCCAAGTAGCTGGGGTTACAGGCATGTGCCACCACTCCAGGCTAATATTGTGTGTGTGTGTGTGTGTGTGTGTGTGTGTGTGTGTGTGTTTAGTAGAGACGAGATTTTTCTATGTTGGTCAGGCTGGTCTCGAACTCCCAACCTCAGGTCATCTGCCCGACTCGGCCTCCCAAAGTGTTAGGATTACAGACGTGAGCCACCACACCCAGCCTCATTATTTCTTAAAATAGTTTGTTCTTCCCAGTACTGTCTTAGGATCACTGTTTACCCTCCTAGAGCTCCATTTAATTTGTATTTGCTTTAAGGAATTTCAATG
The DNA here is from genome assembly GCF_009761245.1 of Sapajus apella. Classification (NCBI taxonomy): domain Eukaryota; kingdom Metazoa; phylum Chordata; class Mammalia; order Primates; family Cebidae; genus Sapajus; species Sapajus apella. The sequence continues at coordinate 9,986,860 of NW_022436983.1, read as the reverse complement.
TCTAAGAATAAGAGAACTTTGAATGTTTTGCATACCTGTTTGCCTGTATGAGTCATCTTCAGGTACTCTCTATTTATCTAGCATTTCTCCTGATAGGGTTCTGATTTGTAGTTTGCAGCATTAAGGAAGTAACAGAGAACTAGATAACTCGTTAACAACCTAGGTCTTAACTTTCTTTTGTATGATAATGTTATTGTGTTGTTGGAAATTCTGTTAAGTGTATATTAGTTTAATTTTAGTTTGTAAACTGATACAGAATAGTAAACTTGGAGCAGTGAAATTATATTAAGTTCTTATTGGGTTATTTTAAAGATTACTGAAAAGTAGACTGTTTAGAATAGACCATATCATTGGCCTTTTGCTCCAAGTGCTAGGGAGGTGTTCTCAGGACATTAGTCTTATCTGTAGAATCAGTCTTAAATGGACAATTTTGCCTTCCCCATATTTCTGTCTGGCAGCTGAATTTCATGTTATAAGCTATCTTTGAATACATTTGTATTCTGTACAGTCATCACTTATTTTTGTAGAAATGGTACAGAATATAGCCTTTTGAAGTTTCTGGTGGATTATTATTTTTACCATTCAGTTGATACAGTATACAAAATCAATTTTCCTGAGATCATAGCAAATTTAAAGAAGGTCAGAGATGGAAATTAGTTTTCTGGATTCCATCCCTTTAAAGGATGGCTCTTAAATTTGAACTGGTGTTAACAGTTTTCAGCCATAACACCACCCATCTGAAATACAGTATGATTCAATACACACACAAAAAAGACAAGTGGTATTGGCAATTTTCACATTTCTGGACACCACATCTTAAGGCATATTTTCCTTAAAGCAAACTTCTGACTGTGCATTTTTGCATCTTGATTGCTTTAGTTCTGTTGCCTTGTCTTGACTTTATTGGAAATCATAACAATGAGAAGTAAAATGCGAGTTTTATTTTTTTATATTTTAATTAATTTTTTTTTAAGAAGTGTCACTGTCACCCAGGCTGGAGTGCAGTGGCGGAATCATCAAGTGATCTTCCCACGTCAGCCTCCCACATAGCTGAGACTACAGGTGCATACCACCCTACCTGGCTTCTTTTTCTTCTTTTTCTTGGGGACGGGGTCTCACTATTTTGTCCAGACTGATCTCAAACTCCTTGCCTCAAGCGATACTCTGATGTCAGTCTCCTGAGTTGCTGTGATTACAGGCATGAGCCACTGCTCCTGGCTCTTTTTTTTTTTTTGAGACGGAGTTTCGCTCTTGTTACCCAGGCTGGAGTGCAATGGCACGATCTTGGCTCACTGCAGCCTCCGCCTCCTGGGTTTAAGCAATTCTCCTGCCTCAGCCTCCCGAGTAGTTGGGACTACAGGTGTGTGCCACCATGCCCAGCTAATTTTTTTGTATTTTTAGTAGAGACGGGGTTTCACCATGTTGACCAGGATGGTCTCGATCTCTTGACCTCGTGATCCACCCGCCTCGGCCTCCCAAAGTGCTGGGATTATAGGCGTGAGCCACTGCACCCGGACCGCTTCTGGCTCTTAATGTGGGTTTTAATTAGGCAAGTGGTTAATTAGCAAAACTGTAATTTATGAAGTGCTGAAAAGTAGAAACTATCTTTATTATTTATCTAATGTTGGCTTAGGTCTTGCAGGCCACCTCACTCAACAAATATTTATATAACTTTGAGATAACGAAGATACTGTACAAAATGAATAGAAGGTCAGGGGAATATTTAATTGAGTGGAGGGGATAGGAGAACCTCAAGAAAAGGTAACTCTTACATAGCAGAGTAGGAATTTGTCCTACCGCCAAGTAGGGGTAGGGTATTTCAGCAAGAAGGGATGGCCAGCAAAAGCAGAGACCAGAAATGAGAAAGGAGTTTAAGATATTTCACAAGCAAGTACTTGAGGTGGCTGAATTGTTGGGAAAAGTCATTAATCTTCTCATTGTTAAATTCATGGCATGGTTTGGTCACTATTGCCTGGTAATTTTATTCATTTTATCACAAAAATTAGTCGAGGCCAGGCACAGTGGCTTACACCTGTTATTCCAGCACTTTGGGAGGCCAAGGTGGGCAGATCACTTGAGGTTGGGAGTTCAAGACTTGTCTGGCCAACGTGGTGAAACACCATCTCTACTAAAAATGCAAAAATTAGCTGGATGTGGTGGCACATGTTTGTAATCCCAGCTACTCAGTAGCTTGAGGCAGGAGAATCACTTGAACCCTGGGGAGATGGAGGTTGCAGTGAGTGGAGGTTGTGCCACTGCACTCCAGCCTGGGCAACAGAATGAGAAACTCCATCTAAAAAAAATAAATAAAAAAGAAATTTATTAGTTGAAAGATTGTTGATAGGAATAGTTAAACCAAATAGGTTCCAGGTCCAGGAGGATAACTTTATTTGCTTACTAAATCACAATATAGCAATGTCATCTGTTAAATCTTTTCATGAATTCCATAAGCATTCTTTTTTTGGAGAGTAATAGATACAGTTAATCTTCATTCATTCAGTTATAGTAATCGTAACAGTAACAATGTGCCTTCCTGATGTGTTGGAGAAATTAAAAAAAATTTTTTTTTTTTTTTTTTTGAGACGGAGTTTCGCTCTTGTTACCCAGGCTGGAGTGCAATGGCGCGATCTCGGCTCACCGCAACCTCCGCCTCCTGGGTTCAGGCAATTCTCCTGCCTCAGCCTCCTGAGTAGCTGGGATTACGGGCACGCGCCACCATGCCCAGTTAATTTTTTGTATTTTTAGTAGAGACGGGGTTTCACCATGCTGACCAGGATGGTCTTGATCTCTTGACCTCGTGATCCACCCGCCTCAGCCTCCCAAAGTGCTGGGATTACAGGCTTGAGCCACCGCGCCCGGCCTGAAATTTTAAAAATTTAACATATAAATTTACTATTATTTTTAAGCTCAAGCAAAGCTCTCAGTGTATGTGATTGAATTTATTGAAGGTGGCAAAGAGGGGATTACATTTTTATTTCACTTGTTTTTCCCTGTCCTGAATCTGTTATCCCAGAATCAACAAAAAATATGCCGTATCAGAAAGGACTTTTTTTTTTGAGATGAAGTCTCACTTTGTCACCCAGACTGGAGTTACAGTGGCGTGATCTCGGCTCACTGCAACCTCCACCTCCTGGGCTCAAATGAGTCTCCTGCCTCAGTCTTCTGAGTAGCTGATACTACAGGCTTGCACCACCACACCCGACTAAGTTTTGTATTTTTAGTACAGATGGGGTTACACCATATTGGTGGTCAGGGTGGTCTTGAACTCCTGACATCGTGATCCACCCACCTCGGCTTCCCAAAGTGCTGGGATTACAGGTGTGAGCCACTGCACCCGGCCCAGAAGTGACTACTAAAGTTAATGAGATATAACCAGCAACTGATATTATATACCTTTTCTAAATTCTTTAAACTGTTAGTTGATGTATTTTGCTATAAATCCATTGCAGCTTACTTCATGTGTATTTATGTTTTCATTTCCTTTATGAGATGTTTGGAAGGAAGGTGTCTTAGTTTGTAACAAAATAGCAAAGCCTAGGTGACTTAAACAACAGAAATTTGTTTCTTACCTTTCTAGAGATTGAGAAGTCCTATAGCAAGTTGCTGGCAACACAGAATTCATTTTGAGGATTCTTTTTCTGGTTGGTGGGCAGCTTCCGTCTTCCTGTGTGCTCACGTGACCTCTTCAGGCACTGTGGGGGAGAGAGCAAGAAACAGTACATGTTTGAGCATCCCATCAAGAGGGCCTCATCTTCATAACCTCATCTAAGCCTGATTACCTCCGAAAGACCCCAATCTCCAGGTGCCACCACATTGAGGGTTAGGGATTCAACATTTGCATTCCAGGAGGACACAGATACTGAGTCCACATCCGAGGATAATAAGAGTTCCTCATTAGTACTTTTCATTTCAAGAAAATTCCCAAAAGAAATGAAATAAAATGTTAAGAGTTTTGCTTAAGGCCGGGCGCGGTGGCTCAAGCCTGTAATCCCAGCACTGTGGGAGGCCGAGGCGGGTGGATCACGAGGTCAAGAGATCGAGACCATCCTGGTCAACATGGTGAAACCCCGTCTCTACTAAAAATACAAAAAATTAGCTGGGCATGGTGGCGCATGTCTGTAATCCCAGCGACTCAGGAGGCTGGGGCAGGAGAATTGCCTGAACCCAGGAGGCGGAGGTTGCGGTGAGCCGAGATCGCGCCATTGCACTCCAGCCTGGGTAACAAGAGAGAAACACTTTCTAAAAAAAACTTGGTGCGACAATCAAAAAAAAAAAAAAAAGAGTTTGCTTAATAATGTGATCAAAACTGGACTTTAGAAAAATCTTGTGGGGGATTAATTGAGGCCTTGTTTTTTTAGTATTGATGTACATAAAACTCTTTTACCATCCCTAGTTTGATTTTTCATTTACACAGAAACTAAATATATATTAATAATTCCCAGCTAAAGGAAAGAACAGTATGTAGGTAAAGATTTTGTGATTTACTTAATTTTTTTTTTTTTTGAGACAAAGTCCTCTCGGCTGGAGTTCAATGGCATGATTTTAGCTCACTGCAACCTCCACCTCCCAGGTTCAAGTGATTCTCCTGCCTCAGCCTCCCAAGTAGCTGGGATTACAGGCACCTGCCACCATGCCCAGGTGATTTTTGTATTTTTAGTGGAGACGGGGTTTCGCCATGTTGGCCAGGCTGGTCTCGAACACCTGACGGCAAGTGATCCGCCCGCCTCTGCCTCCCAAAGTGCTGGGATTACAGGTGTGAGCCACTGCACCTGGCCTTTTTTTTTATTATTATTGAAACCGACTCTTGCTCTGTTGCTCAGGCTGGAGTGCAGTAGTGCAATCTCAACTTACTGAAACCTCTACCTCCCTGGTTCAAGCCATTCTTCTGCCTCAGCCTCCAGAATAGCTGGGATTATAGATGCCCACTACCATGCTGGACTAATTTTTGTATTTTTAGTAGAGACAAAGTTTCACCATGTTGGCCAGGCTGGTCTTGAACCCCTGACCTCAGGTGCTCTGCCCGCCTCGGCTTCCCAAAGTGTTGGGATTATAGGCATGAGCCACCCAGTCTGTCCTCATTATTAAGGTAGTTAATTGGATTAACAGAATATAGTTCTAGATGTGCAGAAGCAAAGGAATACATGTGGGAACCCAACTTAGAATTCATATGACAGTTGGAAATGTCATATGATTTCCAAGTTAGATGGTCTTGGATGCCTTTTGCTAAAAAGTATGTGCTGGTTTTTTTTAAATTTAATTTTTGAGGGGACAGGATCTCACTCTATCACACAGGCTGGAGTGCAGTGGTAAGATCATAGCTTGCTACAGCCTCCATCTTTTGGACTCAAGCCATCCTTCCACCCAGACCCCCAAATAGCTGGGACCACAGGTGCATGCCATCACACGCAGCTAATTAAAAAAATTTTTTTTTTGTAGAGACGGAGCCTAGTCTGTGTTGCTTTTGCTGGTCTTGAACTCCTGGGCTCAAGGGATCCCCCCACCTTGGCCTCTCAAAGTGCTGGGATTACAGGCACGTGCCCCTGCACCCTGCCTATTTTAAATTTTTTAATAACTTCACCTAGTGGAGACAAGTTAGGAAGGTAGGGAAAATTATGCTGTACTACTGGAAGTGAGAGGAAATTGTACATACACGAATTATTTGGAAATCTGCAGGGGAGATCCCTCCTTATTCCCCACCCCACAGACAGACTCTTGCTTTGTCACCCAGGCTGGAGTGCAATGTCGAGATCTCGGCTCACTCCAACGTCTGCCTCCTTGGTTCAAGCGATTCTCCTGCCTTAGCCTCCCGAGTAGCTGGGCTTACAGGTGTGCGTCACCATGCCCAGCTAATTTTTTGTATTTTTAGTAGGGACCAGGGTTTCACCATGTTGGCTGAACTGGTCACAACCTCCTGACCTCATGATCCACCTGCCTCGGCATCCCAAAGTGCTAAGAGGGCATGAGCCACTGCGCCTGGCCTTTCTTTTTTTTCCTTTTTTAGTTATATCAATGTGAGTTTTTTTTTGAGTTTGTAGATATTCATTTTGTACTTTGGGGTTTTTAATTTTTTATTATTTTTTAGAGACGGAGTCTCGCTCTGTCACCCAGGCTGGAGTGCAGTGGCACGATCTCACTGCAACCTCTGCCTCTTGGGTTCTAGCAATTCTTCTGCCTCAGCCTTTCCGAGCAGCTGGGACTACAGGTGCACACCACCACGCCCAGTTAACTTTTTGTATTTTAGTAGAGATGGGGTTTTATCCTGTTGCCCAGGCAGTCTTGAACTCCTGAGCTCAGGCAATCCACCCACTTTGGCCTCCCAGAGTGCGAGGATTACAGGCATGAGCCACTGCGCCTGGCCTGTGCTTTGGGTTTTAGTCCAATACCAATTTATTTTATGGTCCGGTTGTTTCAGTTTTGACTATCAGGAGCTCTTTCATCTGTCTCCTTTGCTCCTTTTACATGATGCCATCAGTGTTCTTTTGTTTTGTTTTTGGAGCACTTCCTTACTTTGTGGCAATACTGGATTCTCCAGGCTCATCTTATATATTTCCTGTCCTACTCCTAGATTCTACCATTTCTTTTTTTCTTTTTTTTTTTTTTTTTTTTTTTGGGACGGAGTTTCGCTCTTGTTACCCAGGCTGGAGTGCAATGGTGCAATCTCGGCTCACCGCAACCTCCGCCTCCTGGGTTCAGGCAATTCTCCTGCCTCAGCCTCCTGAGTAGCTGGGATTACAGGCACGCGCCACCATGCCCAGCTAATTTTTTTGTAGTTTTAGTAGAGACGGGGTTTCACCGTGCTGACCAGGATGGTCTCGATCTCTTGACCTCGCGATCCACCCGCCTCGGCCTCCCAAAGTGCTGGGATTACAGGCTTGAGCCACCGCGCCCGGCCAAGATTCTACCATTTCACCAAGGATCTCTGGTTTCTTTTATTGGAAAATGGTATTAAAAACATCTGGATGGCCCATCACGGTGGCTTATGCCTGTAATCCTAGCACTTTGGGAGGCCAAGGCGGATGGATCACCAGTTCGAGACCAGCCTGACCAACATGGAGAAACCCCGTCTCTACTAAAAATACAAAATTAGTCAGGCATGGTGGTGCATTCCTGTGATCCCAGCTACTCTGAAGCTGAGGCAGGAGAATCACTTGAACCTGGGAGGCAGAGGTTGCTGTGAGCCGAGATCGCACCATAGCACTCCGGCCTGGGCAATAAGAGTGAAAGTTCATTTTAAAAAAAACAATAACATCTGGGTGGTAGGTATGCTTATTACTTCTAGGCCCTTTCAGCTAGAAGGTACTCGAGCCTGGATGACAGAATGAGACCTTGTCTCAAAAAAAAAAAAAAAGTAAAAAAAATCCCCCACCCGGGAAAAAAAAAGGCACCCTTTCTAAAAAAAAAAAAAAAAAAAAAAAAAATGTAATGTGCCAGTGTTTCTCATGAAAATAGATGCAAAAATCCTAAACCAAACTAAATCTAGCATTGTAAAAAATATATCCAATAGACATATGGACATGGGATTTTTAATGTGTATATATGTATATATATATAATCATTGTCTAGTTCAGTTCATCTGAGGAATACAAGCTTGTTTTGACTAGAAAATCAAGGCTGGGCATAGTAGCTCATGCCTGTAATCCCAGTATTTTCGGAGGACAAGACAGGAGGATTGCTTGAGCTCTGGAGATTGGGGCCAGCCTGGGCAACATAGCAAGACCTCGTCTCTGCTAAAAATAAAAAAAATTAGCCAGGTATCCTGCTGCACACCTGTATTCCAAGCCACACAGGAGGCCGAGAGGATTGCTTGAGCCTGGTAGGTCAAGGCTATAGTGAGCTGTGATTGTGCCACTTTACTCCAGCCTGGGCCCCATAGCAAGAGTGGGTCTCAAAAAAAAAAAGAAAATATAATTTGCCTCACAAACAGATTAAAGAAAACATATGCTGTTGTGTGTTTTTTGTTTTGAGATGGAGTTTCACTCTTTTTGCCCAGGCTGGAGTGCAGTGGCTTAATCTCGGCTTACAGCAACCTCCGCCTCCCGGGTTTAAGTTGATTCTCCTGCATCTGCCTCCCGAGTAGCTGGGATTACAGGCATTTGTCGCCATGCCCAGCTAATTTTTGTATTTTTAGTAGAGAAGAGGTTTCTCCATGTTGGTCAGGCTGGTCTTGAACTCCTGACCTCAGGTGATCCGCCCTCCTCAGCCTCCCAAAGTGCTAGAATTATAGGCATAAGCCGCTGCGCCTGGCTAAGGATGTAATTTCTTTCTTTTTTTTTTTTTTTTTTAATATTTTTAAATCTCTCCCTAATCTCTACTCCTTCTCAATTTCTGTTATAAAATAATGACTGGGCATAGTGACTTACACCTGTAATCCCAGCACTTTGGAACATCGGGACAGGAGGATCACTTGAGCGTAGGAATTCAAGGCTGTAGTGAGCTATAATTGTGTTACTGCACTTCAGCCTGGGCAACAGATCAAAACCCTATCTTTTTTTTTTTTTTTTGAGACGGAGTCTTGCTCTGTCTCCCAGGCTGGAGTACAGTGGCGTGATCTTGGCTCACTGCAACCTCTGCCTCCTAGGTTCAAGCGATTCTCCTGCCCCAGCCTCCCGAGTAGCTGGGATTACAGGCACCCACCACCATGCCCAGGTAATTTTTGTATTTTTAGTAGAGACGGGGTTTCACCATGTTGTCCAGGCTGGTCTCGAACTCCTGACCTCGTGATCCACCCACCTCAGTCTCCCAAAGGGCTGGGATTATAGGCGTGAGCTACTGTGCCCAGCCCAAAACCCTATCTTAAAAAAAAAGGAAAAACCAAAAAACCCACGTGAGCTCAGCACAAAGGTGTTCTGACCTTAAACTCATTTGAATGCCTAGTGCTAGGAAGACAAAAATGCCTAGGCCAATGGTCCTGCCCTCAGGGAGCTCACTTTTCAGTACATTCACTCAGTCAGGTTAGGGACACTTAGAAGGTCTAACACAAATGTGAAAGATGAGAAGGACTTCTTTTAAATAATTTCATGAAAGTCACGTTCATTGAGTTAGTATACTTACGTGTGAAAGGTTTTTAGGGCTTCTTTTGGCATAAAAACAAAAACTCAAGAGTTTCAAAATGCCTCTATATCCTTGGGGGAATATGAGTGATGATTTTATTACCTAATCATGGAAGGGAAAAAGAAAGGCTGTGCAAATTGGTATTGGGCATGTAATTACAGAGGATTTGCATCTGAGCTCACCCACATGTGTTCTTTCTTGGCATCTGTGCCTTGGGGCCAAGTTAGCAAACATGCCCTCAAAGGTATGGGGTTTGACGTTTTTGTCGAGGGCGTAACAGTTGAATGGTGGAAATTGCTTAACATTTTGTATTGTAGCATTATGAGTCTCTTTATGTAGGCTTGCTAATTTTTTTTTTTTTTTTAATGGAGTTTCGCTCTTGTTGCCTAGTCTGGAGTGTAGTGTCACAATCTTAGCTCACCACATCCTCTGCCTCCTGGGTTTAAGCGATTCTCCTGCCTTAGTCTCCCTAGTAGCTGGAATTACAGGCATTTACCACCATGCCTAGCTAATTTTTATGTTTTTAGTAAAGACAGGGTTTCTCCATGTTGGTCAGGCTAGTCTTGAACTCCTGTCCTCAGGTGATCCGCCCACCTCGGCCTCTCAAAGTGCTGGGATTACAGCACGAGCCACTGTGCTTGGCCATAGACTTACTATTGTATTTTAAGACAATTTGGAAAGAGAGTGAGTTGTTTTATTGAATCAAATTTATTCTGATTGGGAAAAATGGCAATGTAAATAACCTTTTGCAGCCTCCATTGATTCATTTTGTTCTGCAACAGACCTTATTCTTTTTTTTTTTTTTTTTTTTGGAGACGGAGTTTCGCTCTTGTTACCCAGGCTGGAGTGCAATGGCGCGATCTCGGCTCACTGCAACCTCTGCCTCTTGGGTTCAGGCAATTCTCCTGCCTCAGCCTCCTGAGTAGCTGGGACTACAGGCACGCGCCACCATGCCCAGCTAATTTTTTGTAGTTTTAGTAGAGACGGGGTTTCACCATGTTGACCAGGATGGTCTCGATCTCTTGACCTCGTGATCCACCCGCCTCGGCCTCCCAAAGTGCTGGGATTACAGGCTTGAGCCTCCACGCCCGGCCCCTTATTCTTATAGTCTGTCAAAATGTTGTACAAGGGAGCAACTATATTTGAGATGCTGTATTTAATTCAATGTGAATGATGCAGTCAAACTCAGGGAATCCATTTCTTTTCTTTTCTTTTCTTTTTTTAATTATGAAACATTTCCTTTATTGCAGAAACTTCTGCTAGACAATAGGATGCCTTAGCTAAAGTTGTGAGTTCTTTCACATCAGAATTCATGGCTAATCTTCAGTAGGAATAGAGGAATTTTATAAGACTATAACATTTAGTCCTAAAGCATTCAAAGTCCAGTTTTCTCATTCCATGTTACAGTTACAAATTTCTCTAGTTTTGAATTAAAAATTACCTGACCATATTTGCTATCTCCCCAACTAAGCTAGAAACCTTTTAAGAATGGGGCCACTTTTTATCCAATTTGCCAGTCTGTGTCTTTTGATTGGGGCATTTAGTCCATTTACATTTAGGGTTAATATTGATATGTGTGAATTTGATACTGTCATTTAAAGCTGGCTGGCTGTTTTGCCCATTAGTTGATGCAGATTCTTCATTGTGTTGATGCTCTTTACCTTTTGGTATGTTTTTAGAGTGGCTGGTAGTAGTTCCTTTCTATGTGTAGTGCTTCTTTCAGAAGCTCTTGTAAAGCAGGCCTGGTGGTGATAAAATCTCTGAGTACTTGCTTGTTCACAAAGGATTTTATTTTTCCTTCACTTGTGAAGCTTAGTTTGGCTGGATATGAAATTCTGGGTTGAAAGTTCTTTTCTTTGAGGATGTTGAATATTGGCCCCCACTCTCTTCTGGCTTGTAGGGTTTCTGCTGAGAGATCTGCTGTGAGTCTGATGGGCTTCCCTTTGTGGGTAACCTGACCTTTCTCTCTGGCTGCCCCCAGCATTTTCTCCTTCATTTCAACCCTGGTGAATCTGATGATTATGTGCCTTGGGGTTGGTCTTCTTGAGGAATATCTTTGTGGTGGTCTCTATATTTCGTGGACTTGAATATTGGCCTGCATTGGTAGGTTGGGGAAGTTTTCCTGGATAATGTCCTGAAGAATATTTTCCAGCTTGGATTGATTCTCTTCGTCACATTCAGGTACACCTATCAAACGTAGATTAGGTCTTTTCACATAGTCCCACATTTCTTGGAGACTTTGTTCATTCCTTTTTACCCTTTTTCTCTAATCTTGCCTTCTCGTTTTATTTCATTGACTTGATCTTCGACCTCTGATATCCTTTCTTCTGCTTGGTCAATTCGACTGTTAAAACTTGTGCATGCTTCGTGAAGTTCTCTTGTTATGTTTTTCAGCTCGATCAGTTCATTTATATTCCTCTCTAAGTTGTCTATTCTTGTTAGCATTTTGTCAAATTGTTTTTCAAGGTTCTTAGTTTCTTTGCATTGGGTTAGAACATGTTCTTTTAGCTCACAGAAGTTTCTTATTAGCCACCTTCTGAAGCCTGATTCTGTCAATTCATCACACTCATTCTCCATCAGGCCTTGTTCCCTTGCTGATGAGGAGTTGTGATCCCTTGTAGGAGGAGAGGCATTCTGGCTTCGGGTGTTTTTGGCCTTTTTGCACTGGTTTCTTCCTATCTTTGTGGATTTATCCACCTGTCATCTTTGTAGTTGCTGACTTTCAGATTGGGTCTCTGAGTGGACATCCAATTTGTTGGTAATGAAGTTATTTCTGTCTCTTAGTTTTCCTTCTAACAGTCTGGCCCCTCTGCTGTAGGACTGCTGAGGTCCACTCCAGGCCCTGCTTGCTTGGGGATCACCTGCAGCAGCTGCAGAACAGTAAGGGTTGCTACCAGTTTCTTCTTCTGCTATCTTTGTCCCCAAAGGATACCCACCAAATGTTGGTCTGAGCTCTCCTTTATGAGGTGACTCTTTGGGTATACATGAGTCAGGGAGTTCCTTGAGGAGACAGTCTGTCTTTTATAGGAGCTCAAGTGCTGAGCTGTGGGCTCTGCTGTTCATTCAGAGCTGCTGTGTGATTTCCCGTGCGGTGACCCACTGCGCCAGCTGAAACAGTGGAGATTCGTGGCGCTTTTTTGCCCAGGAATCTCCTGGCCTGGCTTGCTGTTTCAGTCCCCTTTTTAATCAGCTGAATAGGCGACTCTGCCTTCTCGGAGCTCCATTCGCCAGCTAAAAGGGCACCTAGTCCCATGTATTTTGTATTGAGAACCACCGCGCCAGGGTGCCGGCAAAACAGCTGCGCCGGCCAAAAGAGTCGCGCTGGCAACCCATGGGGCTCCTCTGCCTGGAAATCTCCTGGTCTGTGGGCAACAAAAATCCGTCTCGAATTGCGGCGTACACTCTCTGTGCTTTCACTGGGAGCTGCAATCCTGAGCTGCTCCTAATCTACCATCTTGGATCTCTCTCCCAGGGAATCCATTTCTTTGGGCTCTTTTCCTTGGTGAATTTTAGAGCTGAGTGGAGGTTAAAAATATAAGAAAGGTAGGCCAGAAATGGTGGCTCATGCCTGTAATCCCAGGACTTTGGGAGGCTGAGGCGAGTAAATCACTTGAGGTCAGGAGTTTGAGACCAGCCTGGCCAACATGGTGGAACACTCTCTACCAAAAAATACAAAAATTTGATCATGCCACTGCACTCCAGCCTGGGCCACAGAGTGACACTCCCATCTGAAAAAAAAAAAAGTTAGCTGGGCATGGTGACGGGCACCAGTTACTTGGGAGGCTGAGGTGGGAGAATCACTTGAACTTGGGAGGCAGAGGTTGCAGTGAGCCGAGATAGCACCACTTCACTCCAGCCTGGGTGACAGAGTGAGACCCTATCTCAAAAAAATATGTGTGTGTGTGTGTGTGTGTGTGTGTGTGTGTGTGCGCGCGCGCGCGCGTGTGTGTGTTAATTAGGGAAGTTAGCCAGTGGGAAATGATAATATTCAAGGGAATGAGTAGGAGTAAATATGGGAAGTGATATTTTTTTCCAGTAACAAAAGGCATCATTTGATTTTTTTCTTTTTTTTTTTTTTTGAGATGGAGTTTGCTCTTGTTTTCCAGGCTGGAGTGCAATGGTGTGATCTCAGCTTACTGCAACCTCCACCTCTCAGGTTCAAGCGATTCTCCTGCTTCAGCCTCCCAAGTAGTTGGGATTACAGGCGTGTACCACCACGCCCAGTAATTTTGTATTTTTAGTATAGATGGGGTTTCTCCATGTTGGTCAGGCTGGTCTCGAACTCCTGACCTAATGACCTGTCCGCCACTACACCCAGCTAATTTTGTACATTTAGTAGAAATGGGGTTTCACCATGTTGGCCAAGCTGGTTTTGAACTCCTGACCTCAGGGGATCCACCCTCATCAGCCTCCCAAAGTGCTGGGATTACAGGCGTGAGCCACCGTGCTTGGCGACTGTACGTTTTAGGATAGGAATTGGGGCTGGAAATGGAGGTCTCTGTTGATCGAAAGGCCTCCCTCTAGCGAGTCCGTCGTGTTGAAAAACGCCTTACCCGTGTGAGCATGGAAGGTGGCCTAAATATCTAGGAACGTTTTTCTAATACAGTTTTCAGGAAACCCGTTATAATAGTCTTCTCTGTTTTGGGGGAATGAAGGGAATTGCTCCCTTCCTACTGTCACTGCCTTTCCCCCACACCAAGAGGTCAACTTAAGCCACTCCACTCTTTCCAAGTAGCCATCAATTGCTGATTATCACTAAGATTCTAGCAGCTGCTTTGCTCGGACACATTTGCAGTATCATGAGCTTTTAGCTACTTAGATAGACAAATCATCTTGGAAGCAATTTTATGAGTTCATGTTTTCATTTTCCTTAATGTGATTCTTTCCGTTTTGAAAGGTGTTAAACATAGTTAGTACATGAATTATTGCAGTGGTAGATATGAAGTAGAAGGTTTCTGTTCTCTGCTCTCCCTTCTCCTTCACTTTTTGGAACATTTCAGACCTTTCTCAAAGCCCCAAAGTGTATTTTGAGATTACTCCTCTCTTCTGTCTGTTTTTTTTTGTCTTTTTTTGGCTCTCTCAATCAAGCTTTTCCCAACTCTGGGAAGAACTGGGAAGAGAAGACCCCTATTATTCTCCCTTTCATCAGAGCTAGAGGGAATGCTAATGCTGGAAATTTATAAAGTGGAATGGTATAGTAAATGGTCTGGGTAGATGTGTGTGGAGCAAGAGGAATAAATGTATTAAAAATAATAAAATTAACTCTACTATCCCTTTAAAAGGACTTACTGTCCATCTGTAAGGAGGCTAGCTGAAGCTGTTAGCTCCTTTAGGGTCTGCCTCAGCTTTGGAGCCAAGGTCATGCTCTTCTCAGAGTGGCCTCCTGCCAGCGGTTGAGTGAAGCAGTGATATAAGAGCCTTGCCCTTTCTGCCCAGTACTAGATTCCCCCTGAGTGGCCGTCTTTGCTCCCTGGCTCTCTGTTGGACAGGCTTTGTCAGGCCTGCATTGTGATCTAATGGCTCCTCCTACGCAATCCTGCTGCTTCTGCACTTTTTCCAAAAATGACTTCCTGTTAAACTTTTTTCATTCTGAATTCTGTTTAGCATCTGCTTCCTGGAGAATCTAACCTGCAACACAGTTCGTATATAAAACACCCTATTTTCTTCATTTTACTGGCTTTACCTCAGACTTTGCATATAATGTCATAGGAGTATAAATGAATGCTTACCTCTGTGTGTATGTTTTCTTTGTAGAAAATTTAGGGAATACAGATAAGCACTAAGACGATGTTTTGGAAATTATTAATAGTATTCCAGCCGGGCGCGGTGGCTCAAGCCTGTAATCCCAGCACTTTGGGAGGCCGAGGCGGGTGGATCACGAGGTCAAGAGATCGAGACCATCCTGGTCAACACGGTGAAACCCCATCTCTACTAAAAATACAAAAAATTGGCTGGGCATGGTGGCGCGTGCCTGTAATCCCAGCTACTTAGGAGGCTGAGGCAGGAGAATTGCCTGAACCCAGGAGGCGGATGTTGCGGTGAGCCGAGATCGCGCCATTGTACTCCAGCCTGGGTAACGAGCAAAACTCCATCCCAAAAAAAAAAAAAAAAAATAGTATTCCCACTAGAAGTAACTGCTGATAATGGCTTATTTTGGCAAACTTTATTTATTTATTTATGACGGAGTCTCACTCCGTCGCCCAGGCTGGAGTACAGTGGCATGACCTTGGCTCACTGCAACCTCTGCTTCCTAGGTTCAAGTGATTCTCCTGCCTGAGCCTCCCAAGTAGCTGGGATTACAGGCATGTGCCACCACACCCAGCTCATTTTTGTATTTTTAGTAGAGGCGAGGCTTCACCATGTTGGCCAGGCTGGTCTCGAACTCCTGACTCAGGTGATCAGCCTGCCTCCCAAAGTGCTGGGATTACAGGCATGAGGCACTGCACCTAGCCAGTATTCTGGCAAACTTTAGAGAAGTGCATGGGTATTCAGCTCAGTAAATTTTTTACAAACAGAAAACATCTGTGTAACCAGTACCTAATCAGGAAACAGAACTTTACTCGTATTTCAGTTGCCTTACTTGTAACAGCATAAATTAATTTAACCTCTTTTTGAACTTGATATAACTGTATATCAACTTGATATGATTGTATAGTATATATTCTTCTTTTTCTTCTTCTTCTTCTTCTTTTATTTTGAGACAGGGTCTCACTCTGTTGCCCAGGCTAGAGTGCAGTGGTGTGATCATGGCTTCCTGTAGCCTCGAACTCTTGGGCTCAGGCGATCCTCCTGCCTCAGCCTCAGCTGGGACCACAGATGTGTGCCACCACACCCAGTTAATTATTTTTTTGTAGAGATTGTGTCTCACTATGTTGCCCAGGCTGGTCTCAAATTCTTGACCTCAAATGATCCTCCTGCTTTGGCTTACTAAAGTGTTGGGATTACAGGCATCAGCCACTGTGCCTGGCCATTCCTTTGTCTTCATGTGTGTGTGAGATTTTGAGATGGTGTCTCTCTGTATTGTCTAGGCTGGAGTGCAGTGGCACAGTCTTGGCTAACTGCAACCTCTGCCTCCCGTGTTCAAGTGATTCTCTTGCCTTATCCTCCCAAGTAACTGGGATTACAGGCACATACGTCACCAAGCTCAGCTAATTTTTGTTTTTTTATTTGGTTCTTGTGATGGTCTCACTCTGTTGCCTAGGCTGGAGTGCAGTGGAGTGATCCCGACTCACCACAACCTCTGCCTCCCGGGATTAAGCAGTTCTCCTGCCTCAGCCTCCCTAGTACCTGGGGACTATAGGCATATGCTGCCACACCCAGCTAATCTTTGCATTTGTAGTAGAGATGGAGTTTCACCTGTTGACCAGGCTGGTCTTGAACTCCTGACCTCCAGTGATCCTCCCACCTTGGCCTCCAAAAATGCTGGGATTACAGGCGTGAGCCACTGCACCCAACTTAATTTTTGTATTTTTTAGTAGAGATGGGGTTTCACCATGTTGATCAGGCTGGTCTTGAACTGCTGACCTCAGGTGATCTGCCTGCCTCGGCTTCCCAAATTGTTGGGATTACAGACGTGAGTCACCATGCCCAGCCTTCTGTCTTCTTTTGGTTAACATTATGTTTGAGAGATTTATTTATATGTATGTAACCTGTGGTTCTTTGCTCTATAATATTTCATGGTAAATGTACCACAATTTATCTGTTCTATTGTTGATAGACATTCATGTTGTTCCTAGGTTTTTACTGCCTGGATCTCTTATGGTACCTTCTATTGTAAATATTGCCTTGTATTTGGCATTTTAGCAAGTGAAGCTTATTCTTGGAACATTTACTATCCTTTTTTTTTTTTTTTTTTTTTTTTTGAGACAGAGTCTTGCTCTGTGGCCCAGGCTGGAGTTCATTGGTACGATCTTGTCTCACTGCAACCTCTGTTTCCCAGGTTCAAGTGATTCTCCTGCCTCAGCCTCCTGAGTAGCTCGGATTACAGGCATGCGCCGCCACACCCGGCTAATTTTTATATTTTTAGTAGAGACAGGGTTTCACCATGTTGGCCATGCTGGTCTCAAACTCCTGACCTAAGGTGATGGCCTGCCTTGAAATTCCAAAGTGCTGGGATTACAAGTATGAACCACTGCACCCAACCAAGAATTACTATATTTTGTAAATGGAAATAACCGCTACTAAAACCAGAATGCTATAAATATAATGATGTCTTTTGTTTCTAAAGTCAGTATACTAGAGCAATGTGAAAATAATAATAAAAGTGAGATTTTTTTGGCAAAGTTATCTTGGGGTAAGCACCGCAGTTGCAGGCACTGGTGGGAAGTATTCTTGGGGCAAATGGGAAAAGGGTTAAGTAAATCGTCTGGAGTAAAAGTTTAGAAAAACTGTTATTTCTGTTTTGTTTTTTGTTTTTTTCTGAGACAGACTTTTGCTCTTGTTGCCCAGGCTGGAGATCTGTGGCGTGATCTTGGCTCACTGCAACCTCCAGCTCCCAGGTTCAAGTGATTCTCTTACCTCAGCCTCTTGAGTAGCTGGGACTGTAGGTGCAAACCCTCATGGCCAGCTATTTTTTTTGTATTTTTTAAAGTAGAGATGGGGTTTCACTGTGTTAGCCAGGATGGTCTTGATCTTCTGACCTTGTGCTCCGTCTGCCTCAGCCTCCCAAAGTGCTGGGATTACAGGCATGAGCCACTGCACCCAGCCCGGTGCTGGGATTACAGGCATGAGACACTGTGTCTGGCCAAAAAACTTATTTTTTAACCCATATTCTCAGAATGTTATTACTTTTTGCAGGACCCAGAGTTAGTTTTTTCTTCAAAGTTTGAGGTCTTATAGATCACTGTTCTTGGCCAACGAGGCTGGATGCTCTTCTCTTGCTGTCAGTTAGATCTTTGAGTTAGAGGAATTGTTGGAAAACGAGTTTTCTGGTTAATGGTTATACCAGACCTTAGCTGCCATTATGATTTTCAGTGAAGAGAAAAAATGTAATCAGAGGCCTTTGGGGATGGGCTTGGTATTTGAGCTGTACCTGTCAAATTAGGGTGGCTCACAAACGGTGTGGGAAAGTGAAGAGCAGATTTTACACTGAGAGTGGAAACGAAATTATGAAGAGCTTGGATGTGCATGCCTGAATTGTTTTTGAGTTTCTGACAGTGGGATACTGATACTTGTGTTTTACCTATTACAGCTGTTGAGTGGAATGTCATGGCCAGCTCCTCGGACAGTGAAGATGACAGTTTCATGGCTGTGGACCAAGAAGAAACTGTGCTGGAAGGGACAATGGAGCAAGATGAGGAGCCCCACCCAGCATTGGAGGCTGAGGAGACTCGACATAATAGGTCCATGTTGGAGCTGCCAGAAGAGGTTTTGGAGTATATCCTGTCCTTTCTCTCACCGTATCAGGAACACAAAACTGCAGCCCTTGTCTGCAAACAGTGGTATCGACTCATCAAAGGTACTGTGGAAAGGAGAAAGGTTTATTTATTGATTTCAAATTTCATTGATTTATTTTTAGACTCCAAATTTAGTTTTTTTCTTCCCTTAAATGTATTATGGTTATAAAATCTAGCATTAGATGATACTACATTTTCCTTTTTTTCTTACCCTGGTGAGCCACTGCACCTGGCCAGTAAATGCAGGCTTAAAGATTCATATTCAGGCAATCTGGCTTTAGAGTCTATGCTCTTATTAAGGCTGCATATTGTCTCTGAGTAGCTACTTTTAGCAACTGTGTTCTTTTGAAAAGCTTTTGTCACTTGAATTTTATCTCTAAACTGCAAAGACCCTATGTACATCCTTTACTTTTTAAAATATGTTTCTTGGCTGGGCGCGGTGGCTCACACCTGTAATCCCAGCATTTTGGGAGGCTGAGGCAGGTGGATCACCTGAGGTCAGGAGTTTGAGACCAGCCTGGCAATGTGGTGAAACCCTGTCTCCACTAAAAGTACAAAAAGTTGCTGGGCATGGTGGTGAGCGTCTGTAATCCCAGCTGTTCGGGAGGGTGAGGCAGGAGAATTGCTTGAACCCGGGAAGCAGAGGTTGCAGTGAGCTGAGATTGCGCCGCTGCACTCCAGCTTGGGTGACAGAATGAGACTCTGACTCAAATTATAAATCAAGTTAAGGCCGGGCACGGTGGCTCAAGCCTGTAATCCCAGCACTTTGGGAGGCCGAGGCGGGTGGATCACGAGGTCAAGAGATCGAGACCATCCTGGTTAACATGGTGAAACCCCGTCTCTACTAAAGTACAAAAAATTGGCTGGGCATGGTGGCGCGTGCCTGTAATCCCAGCTACTCAGGAGGCTGAGGCAGGAGAATTGCCTGAACCCAGGAGGCGGAGGTTGCGGTGAGCCGAGATCGCGCCATTGCACCCCACCTGGGGTAACAAGAGCGAAACCCCGACTCAAAAAAAAAAAAAAAAAAAAATCAAGTTTCAGCTGGGCGCCATGGCTCACACCCATAATCCCAGCACTTTGGGAGGCTGAGGCGGGCAGATCATGAGGTCAAGAAATCGAGACCATCCTGGCCAACATGGTGAAACCCCGTCTCTCCTAAAAATACAAAAATTAGCTAGGCGTGGTGGTGCATGCCTGTGGTCCCAGCTACTCGGGAGGCTGAGGCAGGAGAATTGCTTGAAACCGGAAAACGGAAGTTGCAGTGAGCTGGGATAGTGCCACTGCACTTTAGCCTGGCGACAGAGCGAGACTCTGTCTCCAAAAAAACCAAAAAACAAAAAACAACTTTCTCTTTTTCTCATCCTTTTCCTAATAAGGATTTCAACTTTTTGCTAAATGTTTATGTTGCTAGCCATGCTGTATTTTTAATTAGCAGAAAGCAGTTATTGGCTTCATTGCATCTTAAGTGGAAAGGGCCCATTTTTTTTGTTTGAAGATGATCAATCGAGTCATTTTTGATCAAAGCAAGTATTGTCTTGATGTGTTCTTTCCTGGGGGAATAAGGAAGCCAAAGATATAACAGAGAACAACCTTTAGATCAGAATCAATCAGCTTTAAAATATTTTCCTTGCATCAAGGTGGTTCTTATGGGGAGGGGAGTCCTTGTCAACTCCCAAAGTCCACCTAGAGGGCTAAGGACCAGCTGTGTTGAAACTGCTCTGTGGGCCCTGTGCTCATTATTATAACTGCTAATACTGGCACACACAACCTGCTTCTGTATTCTGAGTTAATGGGCTCTTCAGGAGAGATTGGCTCCCTGCCCTGTGGAAATACATGGTTTCACTTCTCAAATAAAGGGAGGAAAACCACAGATAAGGGACTGTGAAATCAAATATATGAATTTATGCTTAGGTTTTCTTTGGCAGTCTTTTATGTTTTTAAAGAGAGAAGAACCCTACCCTAATGGTCACAGTCTTAGATCGATCTTTCTGGCAGAAGTCACTGAGGAGATAGTTTTGTTTGTTTGTTTTTAAGTTTAATAGACTCTTTTTTTTTTTTTTTTTTATTTTAATAGCACATTTAGGTTCACAGCAAAATTGAGCAGGAGAAACAGATTTCTCTGAGCAGGTGCGGTGGCTCACGCCTGTAATCCCAGCACTTTGGGAGGCTAAGGTGGGCAGATCACCTGAGGTCAGGAGTTCAAGGCCAGCCTGGCCAATATAGTGAAACCCCATCTCTACTAAAAATACAAAAATCAGCTAGGCATGGTGGTGGGCACCTGTAGTCCCAGCTACTCGGGAGGCTGAGGCAGGAGGATCGCTTGAACTTAGGAGGCAGCGGTTGCAGTGAGCTGAGATCAAGCCATTGCACTTGAGCCCGGGTGACAGAGTGAGACTCCCTCGCAAAAAAAGAAACCGATTTCTCATGTACCCCCTACCCTGACACATGTATAGCCTCTTCCCCTACCAGAGTGGTACATATGTTACAATTGAGGAACCTATACTGAAACATTGTATTATCAACATCCCCCACCAGAGTGGTACATATGTTACAATTGATGAACCTATATTGAAACATTGTTATATCCCAAGTCTAAAGGCTGGAATGCAGTGATGCAGTCTTGGCTCACTGCAACCTCTGCCTCTCAGGTTCAAGTGATTCTCCTGCCTCAGCCTCCTGAATAGCTGGGACTATAGGCATGCACCACCACACCCAGATAATTTTTGTATTTTTTGTAGAGACAGGTTTCATGATGTTGGTCAGGCTGGTCTTGAACTCCTGATTTTGTGATCTGCCCACCTCGGCTTCCCAAAGTGCTGGGATTACAGGTGTGAGCCACCACGCCCAGCTTCTTCCTTATATTTTGAGATAGGGTCTTGTTCTGTTGCCCAGACTGGAGTGCATTGGTGTGGATTTTGGCTCACTACAACCTCCACCTCCCAGGTTCAAGTGATCCTCCCACCTCAGCCTCCCAGAATAGCTGAGACCACAGGTGCTCACCATCATGCCTGGGTACTTTTAAAGAATTTTTTTATAATGACAGGATCTTGCTGTTACCCAGGCTGGTCTCAAACTCCTGAGCTCAAGTGATTTTCCTGTCTTAGCAAAGTGTTAGGATTACAGGCGTGAGCCACTGTGCCCAGCCGCCTCCATTTCTTTTCATGATTTGTTAGCTCTTTTTTTGTTACTGCTTAGTAATATTTCATTGTCTAGATGCATTGCAGTTTGTTTACCTGTTCACTTACTAAAAGGGTATCTTGGTTGCTTCCAAGTTTTTACAATTATGAATAAAGCTGGTGTAAACATTTTTGTCCAGGTTTTTATGTGGACATTATTTCTCAGCTCCTTTGGGTAAATACCAAGGTGCACAATTGCTGGATCATATGGTAAGAGGTTGGTTAGTTTTGTAAGGAACTGCCAAACTGTTTCTTGAAGTGATTGAACCATTTTGTACTCCCACTGGCAGTGAATGAGAGTTCTTGTTGCTCCACATTCTCACCAGCATTTGTAGTAGTAGCTGGGATTTTCATCATTCTCATAGATGTGTAGTGGCATCTCATTTTAATTTGCATTTCCCTGTTGACATGATATAGAGCATATTTTCATGTGCTTATGTGTTATCCATATATCTTCTTTGAAGTGTCTGTTTAAGGTCTTTGACCCATATTTATTTCTGCATATATATTTTAAATATATATGTATACACACACATACAGATTTATATATATATATATATATATATTTATTTATTTATTTTATTTTTTTGAGACAAGGTCTTCCTCTGTCACCCAGGCTGGAGCACAGTAGCATGATCATAGTGCATTGTGGCCTCGACTTCCTGGGCTCAAGCAATCCTCTTGCCTCAGCCTCCTAAGTAGCTGGGACTACAGGTGTGTACTGCCACACCCAGCTAATTTTTGTATTTATTTATTTTTGTAGAGATGGAGTCTCACTGTGTTGCCCAGGCTGATCCTGAACTCTTGGGCTCAAGTGCTCTTCCCACCTGAACCTGCTAAAGTCCTGGAATTATGAGCCACCACGCCAGGCTTTTGACCCATTTTTTTTTTTTTTTTTTTGGGTGGGGGTTTTTCCCTGTTACCCCCGATGGGGGGCAATGGCTCGATCTCGGCTCACCGCAACCTCCGCCTCCTGGGTTCAGGCAATTCTCCTGCCTCAGCCTCCTCAGTAGCTGGGATTACAGGCACGCGCCACCATGCCCAGCTAATTTTTTGTATTTTTAGTAGAGACGGGGTTTCACCGTGTTGACCAGGATGGTCTCGATCTCTTGACCTCGTGATCCACCCACTTCAGCCTCCCAAAGTGCTGGGATTACAGACTTGAGCCACCGCGCCCGGCTTGACCCATTTTTTAATTGGATTGTTTATTAATATTATTGAGGGCTTTTTTTTCTTGAGACGAAGCCTTGCTCTGTTACCCAGGCTCGAGTGCAGTGGCATAATACTGGTTCACTGGAACTTCCTCCTCCTGGGTTCAAGCAATTCCCGGCTAATTTTTGCATTTTTAGTAGAGATAGGGTTTCACTATGTTGACCAAGCTGGTGTCGAACTCCTGAACTCAAATGATCCACCCGTCTCGGCCTCCCAAAGTGCTAGGATTACAAGCGTGAGCCACTGTGCCTGGCCCTAATATTGTTGAGTTATAAGAGTTCTTTGGATATTATATGTAACCATCTTTTATCAGATACGTCTTTTGCAAATATTTTCTCTCAGTCTATCTTCTCATTCTCTTGACAGTATTTTTCACAGAGCAGAAACTTTTAGTTTTAATGAATTTTGGCTTATCAGTTATTTTTGGGAGGGGATTAAGGTCTTGCTTTGTCACCCACGCTGGAGTCTAGTGGTGTGATCATGGCTCACTGCAGCCTCGACCTCCAAGGCTCGAGCGATCCTCTGACTTCAGCTTACCAAGTAGCTATACTACAGGCACATGCCACCACACCCAGCTATTTTTTTTTTCTTTTTTTCCAGATGGAATCACTCCATCGCCCAGGCTGGAGTACAGTGGCATAATTTTAGCTCATTGCAACCTCTACTTCCCGGGTTCAAGCAATTCTCCTGTTTCAGCCTCCCAAGTAGCTGGGATTACAGCAAGTAGCTGGGATTACAGGTGCATGCTACTATGCCTGGCTAATTTTTCTGTTTTTTTTTGTTTTTTGTTTTTTGGGTTTTTTTTTTTTTTTTTGAGACGGAGTTTCACTCATGTTACCCAGGCTGGAGTGCAATGGCGCGATCTCGGCTCGCCGCAACCTCCGCCTCCTGGGTTCAGGCAATTCTCCTGCCTCAGCCTCCTGAGTAGCTGGGATTACAGGCACGCGCCACCATGCCCAGCTAATTTTTTGTATTTTTAGTAGAGACGGGGTTTCACCATGTTGACCAGGATGGTCTCGATCTCTTGACCTCGTGATCCACCCGCCTCGGCCTCCCAAAGTGCTGGGATTACAGGCTTGAGCCACCGCGCCCGGCCTTTTTTATGTTTTTAGTAGAGACGGGGTTTTACCATGTTGACCAGGCTGGTCTCAAAGTCCTGTCTTAAAGTAATCCACCCGCCTCGACCTTCCAAAGTGCTGGAATTACAGGTGTGAGCCACTGCACCTGGCCACACCCGGCTAATTAAAAAAAAAAATACTTTGTTGAGACAGGGTCTCCCTATGTTGCTCAGGCTGATCTTGAACTCCTGGACTCAAGTGATCCTCCTACCTTTGCCTCCCAAAGTGTTGGGATTACAGGGATGAGCTACCATGCCTAGCCATTCTTTCTTTCATGTATCATGCCTTTGGTGTTGTGTCTAAAAAGTTGTCCCCAGTCACAGGTCATCTGGATTTTCTCCTGTTATCTTCCAGGAGTTTTATGTTTTACATTTAGGACTGTGATTCATTTTGAGTTCATTTTCGTGAAAGATGTCTAGATTCATTTTCTTGCATGTAGATTTTGATTTGTTTTAGCACCATTTTTGGAAAAGGCGCTTTTTTTTCTTTTAGGGATGGGGTCTTCTGGCCAGGCATGATGGCTCATGCCTGTAATCCCAGCATTTTGGGAGGCTGAGGTGGGCAGATCACTTCAGATCAGGAATTTGAGAACAGGCTACCCAACATGGTAAAACCCCATCTCTACTGAAAATGCAAAATTAGCTGGGCATTGTGGCACACACCTGTAATCCCAGCTACTTGAGAACCTGAGGCAGGAGAATCATTTGAACCTGGGTGGTGAAGGTTGCAGTAAGCTGACATTGCGCCACTGCACTCCAGCCTGGGCAACAGAATGAGACTCCTTCTCAAAAAAAAAAAAAAAAAAAAAAAAAAGTGATGGGATCTCTCAGCCTGAGAACATAGCCAAACCCCATCTCTACAAAACAACAACAACAAAACCAGAAATTAGCCAGGTGTGGTGGTGCATGCCTGTAGTCCCAACTACTCAGGAGGCTGAGGTGGGAGGATCCCTTGTGCCCAGGAGACAGAGGTTGCAGTGAGCAGAGATTGCACCACTGCACTCCATCTAGGTGACGAAGCGAGACCCAATCTCAAAAGAGGGTGCAGGGAAGGGAGGTGGGGTCTCACTGTGTTGCCCAGCTGAAATTCAGTAGCCGTTCATAAGTGGGATCATTGTGCACTATAGCCTCAAACTCCTGGGCTCCAACGTTCCTTCTGCCTCAGCTTCTCATTTAGCTAGGATGACAGGCATACGTCACTGAGCCTGGCAAAAGGCTCTGTTTTCTCCATTGCATTGCCTTTGCTTCTTTGTCAAAGATCAGTGGAGGCTGGACGCAGTGGCTCATGCCTATAATTCCAGCACTTTGGGAGGCTGAGACGGGATGATTGCTTGAGCTCAGGAGTTTTGAGACCAGCCTGGGCAATATAGTGAGACCCCACCACTATTAAATACAGTGGACTGTATTTGTATGGGTCTATTTCTTGGCTCTCTATTCTGTTCCATCGATTTATTTGTCTATTATTTGTGAATACGACACTGTCTTTTTTTTTTTTTTTTTTTTTTTAAGACAGGGTTTCACCATGTTGGTCAGGCTGGTCTTGAACTCCCAACCTCAGGTGATTCGCCCGCCTTGGCCTCCAGAGTGCTTGGATTATAGGCGTGAGCTACCACGCCCATCCCACACTGTCCTGATTACTGTAGCTTTTATAGTAAGTCTTGAAGTCAGGTGGTGTCAGTCTTCTGACTTTGTTCTTCTTCTTCCATGTTTTCTTGGCTATTCTGGGTCTTTTGCTTCTCCACATAAACTTTTGAATCAGTTTGTTGATATGCACAAAATAACTTGCCGGGGTTTTGACTAGGACTGCGTGGGATTACAGGCATGAGCCACTGTGCCTGGCCTCTCACCTTTTAAAAAACTTTCCTGGCTGGGAGTGGCGGCTCATGCCTTAATCCTAGCACTTTGGGAGGCTGAGGCAGGGGGATCACCTGAGGTCAGGAGTTCGAGACCAGCCTGGCCAACATGGTGAAATCCTGTCTCTACTAAACATAGAAAAATTAGCTGGGTGTGGTGATGCATGTCTTAATCCCAGCTACTCAGGAGACTGAGGCAGGAGAATTGCTTGAACCCAGGAGGCGGAGATTGCAGTGAGCCAAGATTGCACCACCACACTCCAGCCTGGGAGACAGAGCGAGACTCTGTCCCCCCCAGCATAAAGAAACAAAAACTTTCCTGAGTTATATATTTCATAATCCATTTTAGCCAAGCCTGGTGGTGCTTGCCTGTAGTCCCAGCTACCCAGGAGGCGGAGGTGGGAGTATCACTTGAGCCTAGGAGGCAGAGGTTGCAGTGAGCCAAAGTCATGCCACTCCTGTCTGGGTAACAGAAGGAGACCCTGTCTAAAATAAATAAATGAATAAATAAACAAAATGTAATCCATTGTAAGCTAATGCTTTATTATAGTTTCCAACTATAGATATTTACAGAACACCTGTTATGTTCCAGACATTGTTTTTTTGTTTTGTTTGAGATAGTTTCGCACTTGTTGCCCAGGCTGAAGTGCAGTGGCATGATCTTGGCTCACTGCAGCCTCTGCCTCCTGGGTTCAAGCAATTCTCCTGTTTCAGCCTTCTGAGAAGCTGGGGTTACAGGCACCCACTGCTACGCCTGGCTAATTTTTGGTATTTTTAGTAGGGACAGGGTTTCATCATGTTGGCCAGGCTGGTCTTGAACTCCTGACCTCAGGTGATCTGCCCGCCTCAGCCGCCCAAAGTGCTGGGATTACAGGCGTGAGCTACTGTGCCCAGTCTCCAGACATTGTTTTATCATACTCTTTTATAAGGCTGAATTATCCCCCAACACCTTTGTTTTGGAGTAAATAATATCAATGATCTTGATATGTTGCCTTATGAGATAACATAAAAGGGACTAGAGTCACAGTGTGAGCTAATTTTGTAATTTTTAATGTCACTTCACCTCCCTGAACTTGATAAAATGAAAAGATTGCCTTTTGGTTTTAAAATTGTATTTCCTTTCTTTGAATGAAAATCAGATAAATTTGGAATTCCTCAAAGAAACTTGTCTTATAGAAATGATAAAAACAGGTAATAGACACAATTTTAATAATTTGATTTCTAAGTTTAGTGTCTGGACTGAAGGATTTATTGTTTCCGTCTTTAGGTGTAGCTCATCAGTGTTACCATGGTTTCATGAAGGCTGTCCAGGAAGGAAACATTCAGTGGGAGAGCCGCACTTATCCTTATCCTGGAACTCCAATCACTCAGCGGTTCTCACACAGTAAGTATTTACTGTGAAAACAGATTCCACCCTGCCTGTGGTCATGTTTCTAGAAACTTCTTTGGAGGCAGGTTTTTTTGTTTTCTTTGTTTTTGAGACAAGGTCTCAGTCTGTCACCCAAGCTGGAGTGCAGTGGCATAATCACAGCTCACTGCAGCCTCCACCTCCCCAGGCTCAGGTGATCCTCCCACCTCAGCCTCCCAAATATTAGGACTACAGGCGTGTACCATCACACCTGGTTAATTTTTGTATTTTTTGTCGGGATGGGGTTTTTCCATGTTGCCCAGGCTAGTCTTGAACTGAACTCAAGCAATATGTGTGCCTTGGCCTCCCGAAGTGCTGGGATTACATACATGAGCCACCACGCCTGGCCAAAGCACGTATTTTATCTGACATTTATTTATTTATTTAGAAATGGAGTCTCACTCTATTATCCAGACTGTGATGTAGTGGCATGATCATGGGTCACTGCAGCCTTGACTTCCTGGGCTCCGGCTGTCCTTTTGCCTCAGCCTTCCGAGTAGCTGGGACCATAGGTGCATGCCACCATGCCTGGCTAATTTTTGAAAAATTATTTGTAGACCTGGGTTCTCACTATATTGCCCAGGGTTGTCTTGAACTCCAGGGGTCAAGTGATCTTCCCACCTTGGCCTCCCAAAATGTTGGGATTACAGGGGTGAGCCACTGTGCCTGGCTATTATCTGACTTTTTAAATGAAGAGAATGTAAAATTAGATTTTATATTAATTTTATAACCAGAATTAGGGAAAAGTGTCAGCCTAAATATATTGTAGGCAGTTTGTTAAGAATTTTATATTCTGATTTTTCTTTTTTTTGAGACAGAGTCTCTGTTGCCCAGGCTAGGGTGCAGTGGCGAGATCTTGGCTCCCCTCAACCTCTGCCTCTCGGGTTCCAGCAATTCTCCTGCCTCAGCCTCCCGAGTAGCTGGGACTATAGGCATGTGCCACTACACCTGGTGAATTTTTGTATTTTTAGTAGAGATGGGGTTTTGCTATGTTGGCCAGGCTGGTCTCGAACTCCTGACCTCAGGTGAACTACCCACCTCAGCCTCCCAAAGTGCTGGGATTACAGGCTTGAGCCACCATGCCCAGCCCTCTGCTTTTTCCTTGGATTTTTCTCTGTTCCAAAGTGGTCAAGGTGTTATGCTTAGAATTTTAAACATCTGACATTATCTAAGAGGAAAACAAAGCAAAGCTGTATATGAGGGTATTTCTAAGGTCTTGCTTAGGGAGCAGTCAGATTTTAGTACTAGGTCATATAATGATATTTTAACATAGCATATGTTTAACAAACACAAAATTTAAATGGACTCTAACAAAAAGTTTGAATGTGACAGGTATTGATTATAAAATACAAATTTGGGCCAGGTGTGGTGGCTCATGCCTGTAATCCCAGCACTTTGGAAGGCCGGGGCAGGAGCATCACTTGAGGTCAGGAGTTCGAGACCAGCATGGCCAACATGGTGAAACCCCATCTCTACTAAAAATATAAAAATTTGCTGGGCGTGGTGGCGTGTGCCTGTAGTCCTAGCTACTCAGGAGGCTGAGGCAGGAGAATTGCTTGAACCCTGGAGGCAGAGGTTGCAATGTGCTGAGTTTGTGCCACTGCACTCCAGCCTAGGCAACAGAGTGAGACTCTGTCTCAAAAAAAAAAAAAGAAAAAGTGGCAGTTCCCCTGTGCTCTCTCTCCTGCTGCCTTATAAGAAGGTGCTTGATTCTCCTTAGCCTTCCACCATAATTGTAAGTTTCCTGAGGCCTCCCCAGCATTATAGAACTGTGAGTCAGTTAAACCTCTTTCCTTTATAAATTACTCTGTCTTGGATAGTTCTTTATGGCAGTGTGAAAACGGACTAATACACCGCCTCAGTCTTGCGAAGTGCTGAGATTACAGGCGTGAGCTGGCCTGCCCTTCTTAACAGACTGAAAATGTCCTCTTCCCTGAAAGTCATCTCAAAGATAAAGTCAAAAACCACGTTCTTTACCAGCTTCTCTCAATTTCCTCACTGTGGATATTAAGTTCTTTTCTTCTTTTCTGCTTCCCTAACATACTGTTCATACCTTTCCCCATTTTTTATTACCATCTGTCTTTTGTCATTATTATCTGTGTGAGAGAGGCTGCATGCAAAAAAGGAAAGACCTTTGGAGGTAGGAAGCAAGTTTCTTGGCTTGTCTGACCCATGGTTTCTTTGCCTGAAAAATGGTTATGACAAACTCTGTTTGTGCCACAGGGTTGCTAAGAAATGCAATTGAGAAAACGCTTGTAAAAATATGTTTTAAGGTTGAGGCAGGAAAATGACTTGAGCCCAGGTGTTCTAGACCAATTTGGGCAACATCTCTATTTAAAATTAAAATGTATGTGTATATTCTAAGCTGTAAAAAAGTAGGATGGTGATGGTGTCTCCCCCCCAACAAGATTGTTGTCTACTTCAGGACAGACAGGCTGCGTGTCTTAGACATTCTTCTACCATTTTTTTTGGTTTTGTTTTTGAGACAGGTCTCACTCTGTCACCCAGGCTGGAGTGCAGTGGCATGATCTTTACTTACTGCAACCTCCGCCTCCCAGATTTAAGTGATTCTCTTGCCTCAGCCTCCCAAGTAGCTGGGATTACAGGTGCCCGCCACCACGCCCAGCTAATTTTTGTATTTTTAGTACATGTGGGGTTTTGTCCTGTTGCCCAGGCTGGTCTCAAACCCCTTGGCTCAAGCGATCTGCCTGCCTTAGCCTCCCAAAGTACTGGGATTACAGGTGTGAGCCACTGCGCCCAGCCCTCTTGTACCATTTCACAACATCTTGTTCATAGTTGATATCTAATAAATTTGATATCAGTACATTCTGATACCTAATAACTTTTGTGGGCTTAAGTGCAACAAAGATATGCACAGTACAGCATCTTTCCTATGGAAAAGCCTGGGACAAAAAAAGAAGGTGAAGTAAAAAGGCCGATTCTAGAGCCAGGTGCAGTGGCTCGCGCCTGTAATCCCAGCACTTTGGGAGGCTGAGACAGGCAGATCACTTGAGGCCAGGAGTTCAAGACCAGCCTGGACAACATGGTGAAACCCCGTCTCCACCAAACATACAAATATTAGCTTGGCGTGGTGGCACATGCCTGTAATCCCAGCTACTCGGGAGGCTGAGGCAGGAGAATCACTTGAACCCGGGAGGCAGAGGTTGCAGTGAGCTGAGATTTTGCCACTGTACTCCAGCTTGGCCGACAGAACAAGACTCTGTCTCAAAAAAAAAAAAAAAAAAAATTAAAGGCCAATTCTAGCTTTTTGGTCAATGTATGCATAGTTAATCATGCAAGCTTCAATGTAGAATGTCCTTTTCAGATTGATGTAGGGGTCTTCTGAGCTCTCAACATTATGCTTTGAAAAGTGTTTCAGTGTTTAGTCAGGTAATACAGTCAGGTACGTGATGCTGATCATGCTCCTGCAGGAGCCAGCAGGCCCAGACTAGATAACCACCCTTGCTGCTTCCATAGTTACGTAATTATAGACCTTATCAAGTATGTTCTGGCTTGTAGGTGTGAGACACATGACAGCATAGTCTCTTTAAGCATGGGATAAATGCCTCAGGGTCTTTCCCTGGATACAGGTGGAGAAACAAAAGAGAATTTGACGTCTGAAAATGCAAAAGTGTATCATTCATTTAGTGAGCATTTATGGAATGCTCCACACACCGTGGAAAATATGAAACTACTGGAAGATCTTGCCCTTGAGATGATTATAGAATAGTGGAGAAGTGTTCAGAACTGTGAGGAACTCTTCTCTTGCTCTGTGTGTAATTAAATTGCGACTATTTGACCTGTATTTTAATAGGGATGATTAGTATGTATCTTGTAAGTCCGTTTCAGAAAATTTCATTGAAGAGATTTAGCAATTGGAATAGACATTCTCAGCATTATTTCTTAGCCCAGTATTCATACTGTACTATGAGCTATAACTGTGTAGCACATTCCAGTGGTCTAGGTGTTCTGAAAGGAAAATGCTTTATTTGGGTGGAGAACTTGGGAACAGGGAAATTACTACTGGAGCACTGGGAGTTGCTCAAATTCTTTTTGCTAAAAGGCTCATTGAACTTCTTGGGTCTACTTCCCTGCCCCCCTAAGATCAATATATAGGTGTCTTAAATAAAAAATAGGCACTAAGGAAAGTTTCAGTAGGCTAGGGTGCTTA
This sequence comes from Sapajus apella, assembly GCF_009761245.1. Lineage (NCBI taxonomy): Eukaryota > Metazoa > Chordata > Mammalia > Primates > Cebidae > Sapajus > Sapajus apella. Next base: position 9,955,477 of record NW_022436983.1, on the reverse strand, counting down.
AAATAGTTGAGCGTTTTATTGATAGTTATTTTCTTGTTCCATTATATCTGAGTTCTAAATATAGCTGCCTAAATTGACTCCCTTCCTCTTCCAACTTTGTTGATAATTGACTGCCGGTCACTGAAAATACAGTAGTGTGTGAAACTTGCTGTTTTAGTGCCATTAGCTTTGCATACTTCGGGCTGTGCCTTCCTCTTCCAGAAACCTTTGTTTGGTCTAGAGAAGCAAGAATATGCCAATTGCTGTATTTTAGTATAAGATTAAAATACATGTGATAAGGACCCCAGGGCCCAGCTGTTGGCTGGGTTTTCAGTCCAAATAGAGAAGAAAAATGTGGGCCAGGCGCGGTGGCTCACGCTTGTAATCCAGCACTTTGGGAGGCCGAGGCGGGCAGATCACAAGGTCAGGAGTTTGAGACCAGCCTGGCCAACATGATGAAATGCCGTCTCTACTAAAAATACAAAAAATTAGCTGGGCGTAGTGGCACGTGCCTGTAATCCCAGCTACTCGTGAGGCTGAGGCAGGAGAATTGCTTGAACCCAGGAGGTGGAGGTTTCAGTGAGCCAAGAAGGCCCCATTGCACTCCAGCTTGGGAGACAGAGCAAGACTCCGTCTTGAGGGGAAAAAAAAAAAAAAAGGCAGCCATAGGACATTGCTAATTTCTTTTCTGGAGGTCTGTAGTATAAAGAGGAGAAGAATGTTCTTTTAGTGACCCAACCTGGTACCAGTTGGCTCATTTCAAAATTGCCCCATTTGTTGGGATTACTAGATCAATATCAGTCTAAGAGGACAAAGATATCTGGAGTTGAGCTCCCTTGGTGGAGATTAAATTGTGGCTCCAAGTAATTGTCCTTTTGTTTGTCTAATGTCTTCTAACTTGATCCTTTGCTATTTGTAGTTGTTTTTTTGTTTTTCTTTTTGTTTTTTTGAGACAGAGTCTCGCTTTTTCGCCCAGGCTGGAGTGCAGTGGTTCAGTCTTGGTTCACTGCAACCTCTGCCTCCTGGGTTTAAGTGATTCTCATGCCTCAGCCTCTCAAGTAGCTGGGATTACAGGCTTGTGCCACCTTGCCCTGCTAATTTTTGTATTTTTAGTAGAGAGGGGTTTTACCATGCTGGCCATGCTGGTCTCAAACTCCTGGCCTCAGGTAAGCCACTGTGTCCAGCCTGTTATTTGTAGTTCTTTTTTTTAGACTGAGTTTTGCTCTTGTCGCCCAGGCTGGAGTGCAATGGTGTGTTTTTGGCTCACTGCAGCCTCCACTTCCCAGGTTCAAGTGATTCTCCTGCCTCAGCCTCCCGAGTAGCTGGGATTACAAGCATTCGCCAGCACACCCGGCTAATCTTTTGTATTTTTAGTAGAGATGGGGTTTCACCATGTTGGCCAGGATAGTCTCGATCTCTTGACCTCATGATCCACCTGCCTCGGCCTCCCAAAGTGCTGGGATTACAGGTGTGAGCCACCGCACCTGGCCTATTTGTAGTTCTTAATAGATCTGAAATATGAGCCATGGATTAATTGGACTTTACGTCTTAATAGAGTTCTGGGGATACAGTAAATATTTTGCAGGTGTGAACCTATTAATGGCTAGATGGTGTTTTATTTCTTCACATCTGTTTTTCTCTAATTTCTTTAGTAATTTTAAAAGCCTGCAGCTCCATTATTGCACAGTGTCAAAGGTCAGATAATTTGGATTTAACCCTTCCACTGACTGAGACTATTGGGTTTAAGGCACTAAACATACTGCTTTCATTACCTCTTAACTCCCTCAGTTTTCTGACTTGAACTTCTTACTGTAGAGAGTCCCAAAGATCTAACAGGTAGACTGAGTTAAGGAACAAAAAGGGAGAACCGGTGCATTGGCTCTCGCCTGTAATCCCAGCACTTTGGGAGGCTGAGGCAGGTGGATCACCTGAGGTTCGGAGTTCAAGACCAACCTGGCCAACATGGTGAAACCCTGTCTCCACTAAAGATACAAAAATTAGCTGGGTTTGGTTGCATGTGCCTCTAATCCTAGCTACTCCTACTTGGGACACTCAGGCAGGAGAATCGTTTGAAGCGAGCAGGTGGAAGTTGCAGTGAGCCAAGATAGTCCCACTATACTCCAGCCTCGCCCGCATAGTGAGACTCTGTCTCAGGAAGAAGAAAAAAAAAAGGTTATTCCCAGAGCTAGTGTATATCACAGAGGTGATTATAGCAGTAGCGTTGGATGAGTCAACAGTAGTAGCTTTTACCTTTTTCTGAACTTGGGTAACTAGTGCCATAGTTCAGAAGAGACCTCCAAGCACTTTGGGAGGCCGAGGCAGGCAGATCGCAAGGTCAGGAATTTGAGACCAGCCTGGCAAACATAGTGAAACCCCGTCTCTACTAAAAATACAAAACCTTAGCCAGGTGTGGTGGCAGGCGCCTATAATCCAAGCTACTTGGGAGGCTGAGACAGGAGAATTGCTTGAACCTGGGTTGCAGAGGTTGCAGTGAGCCGAGATCAGGCCATTGCACTTCAGCGCGGGCTACAGTGTGAGACTCCAACTCAAAAAAAAAAAAAAGGAAACCAAGAAAAAAATAGTGGTGTGCTAAACTGAATTAGACCTACAAATATGCTAGATGATCATTAAAGCCATGCATAGTTAAGTCAATCTGTGAAGTACTTTTTCCTTTCCCCTTCCTTTTATGTGACACTTAACAGTTTCACATGAACATTGAGAAGTCTTTTTTTTTTTTTTTTTTAAACCTCTTGAATGCATGAAATGGATGGCAGGGAAAACTTTGCTTGGGTCTTTTCCTGAAATCCAAGATGGTAAATTCAAGACTGCAAGGAGTGTGGTTGTCATTTCCGGAGTATAGAGACTGCAAGGTGGCAGAAGTTAGCACTCACGAATCTTGTCTACATTCTGGCTTTGGTCTTTGCAGTTTTAGTGTAACAGCCCTTCTCACAGTCATTGCCTCTTTTTCTTAGGAATGCCTGGTGATGTGTATACAATCATCTAATCAAAAAAGCCTTTTTTCAGAGATCTTGGTCCTTTTTAAATGTTACTGCTCTGGTTTTCCAGTCAGAATCAACCAGCATGCCTTGGTAGCTCTTGGATACATACTGGGACTTAATGATTTCCATGCTTTTTCTATCTGTTGCTTTGGGACTAGTCCAAGATCATACTACTTCTGAGTTTCCCCCACTGCCCTTTGGAATTAATGAAAACTGTATTTCTTTAATCACATTGAACTTTATGTGTAGTTACTTCATAGTGTTAATTAAAATTGTTTCCTCTCATTGTGTCATATAAAGATTCATTTATTGGCCGGGCACAGTGGCTCAAGCCTGTAATCCCAGAATTTTGGGAGGCCGAGGTGGATGTATCACCTGAGGTCAGGAGTTCGAGATCAGCCTGGCCAACGTGGTGAAACCCTATCTCTACTAAAAAAAAAAAAATTAGCTGGGTGTGTTGGCACACACCTGTAACCCCAGCTACTCGGGAGGTTGAGGCAGGAGAATCACTTGCACCTGGCAGTCAGAGGTTGCAGTGAGCCAAGATCCTGCCACTGCACCCTAGCCTGGGTGACAGAGGAAGACTCCATCTCAAAAAAAAAAAAAAATTTCATTTATTAATTTGTGCTTCAGGTTTAATTTGAAAACAAAAACAATGGAGGACTAGAGGAAAGGAATAGGAGGACATAGTACCTGTGTGGGCACTATGTTTGCCTAGCTCTAGAGTATTATGATACAGATGTAGATTAATTATGCAGCTGTGCTGAAACTTTCCTCATTTGAGCACCTTTAATCTGAATTATTATGTGTTCTTGCTAAACTTACACTGTTACATCATTGTCAACTTGCTTAATGTGCTCAGAAATTAGCTTTTCTCTGGGCTTTGTTTTAAAGGATAACATGATATTGACCCACCTGAAGACAGGAGGCTGGTTATAGAAATTTGGTATTTGTTAACAAAATTGCTGAATGGGTAAAATAGATGAGCTTTGAAAAATAGGGGTTATGGTTAAAATGTTGGAAAGGCCTTAGAATTTTTTTTTTTTTAGACGGAGTTTCGCTCTTGTTACCCAGGGTGGAGTGCAATGGCGCGATCTCGGCTCACCGCAACCTCTGCCTCCTGGGTTCAGGCAATTCTCCTGCCTCAGCCTCCTGAGTAGCTGGGATGACAGGCACGCGCCACCATGCCCAGCTAATTTTTTGTATTTTTAGTAGAGATGGGGTTTCACCATGTTGACCAGGATGGTCTCGATCTCTTGACCTTGTGATCCACCCGCCTTGGCCTTCCAAAGTGCTGGGATTACAGGCGTGAGCCACCGTGACCGGCCGGGCCTTAGAATTTTAACAGCAGTTATTTGTGTATTTTCTTTCTAGGCGCATGCTATTATGATGCTAATCAGTCTATGTATGTGTTTGGAGGCTGTACCCAGAGCAGCTGCAATGCTGCTTTCAATGACCTCTGGAGACTTGACCTAAACAGCAAAGAGTGGATCCGACCTTTGGCTTCTGGTAAGAGATGAAATGCTGATCTTTGCCTCCTTACAAGGTAACTCCCTTGGTATGGAAACTCTACCTGATCTTTTTGGTGTTGGTCTCAGGTATAGGTAACTGGGACTCAGGTCCTAAGTTTAATCTGCAGTGTAAATGATAATAGTAATAAGCTTGTGTAAGTCTTTGTTTTTTGTTAAATTATAGTTATCATTAGTAATGGTGCCCTGCCAAAATTGCTGTACTGCTGTGTAAATTCATTTGCATGGTTTCCTCAAGTATACTCATACAGGTGTGATATATCATTTGGTATGAGGTTGAAGTGAGAACAGAAACACAGTCGTGAGAACACAGTTGACTGACAGAAGCTATTGTCCCAGGGCTAAGGTCTCTGAATATCTTTTGTTGTTGCCAGCTCAGGTATTTGGGTAGTGTATGGGACATGTCTCTGCTAGTTACTCTTAACAACCCAGGGGTGTGGGAAGATTCCACAGTAGGTACATTCCTGCCCAGTTCCACTATGCCAGAAATCTGGCAGAAAGAAACTAGATTCTTTTTTTTTTTTTGAGACAAAGTCTCGCTTTCTTGCTCAGGCTGGAGTGCGATGGTGTGATCTCAGCTCACTGAAACCTCGGCCTCCTGGGTTCAAGCAGTTCTCCTGCTTCAGCTTCCTGAGTAGCTGAGATTACAGGTGCCTGCCACCACACCTGGCTAATTTTTGTATTTTTAGTAGAGGGTTTCACCATTCTGGCCAGGCTGGTCTTGAGCTCCTGATCTCAGGTGATCTGCCCACCTCGGCTTCCCAAAGTGCTGGGATTACAGGCATGAGCCACCTCACCCAGCCCTATTTTCTTCGTTTTGACCTACCTCTCCTGGGGGAAAAATGAAAACAGTGGTTTTTGTACTCATTAGGAGGGCAGTTTGAAGAGGCATAGATTGGAGGGGGTTGGTGTGATAGAGAAGTCGAGTCCACTGAGTATAAAGTTTTCTGCTAGGTTTGTTGGGAAGCTTTTCCCAAACATTCTTCATTGGGCTTTTTAATATTAGGACTCATTCTTAGGACTAAGGACACTTGGGTTTCCCTTGGGCAAGTTCCTTATTTATTTAGGCCTTGCCTTACTACTTTGATTACCAGATAGGAGGCATCGTGGTATGTTAGGAAGGGCACTGGAGTAAGAGTGAGGGGACATGAGTTTCATCTCCTGGCATAGTCACCAATTCTCGGTGTAACTGTGAATACGTTACTGCACCTCTTTAGCAGAAATGTGAAGTAGGACTAAATGACTATTTTTAAATAGGCTGAGAAGGCTAGTTTATGTTTCCCTTTCTAGAACCAGTGAATGTCTAGGCCAGGGGCTTAAACCTATTTATGAGAAGAAGCTGCATTTTGCTTCCCTAAAGCTTAGGTTCCTGTTCCTTTTCCCTGCATTAGGCAAATATAGGAGGAGCCCACTGACTGGATGCCATGGGTGGAGCTGGACTTTGTGTAGATGAAGCTCTTTATTTAAATTATTGGCATTTGAAGGGTGGTGGTCCAGTCTGCAGGTGCCACTCCAGGAGGAGGAGCTATTATATCCCCTCCTCTTCCACTTCCTTTTGCAACCAATAAAGGCTGTTTGTGCCATTTAAAAAAAAAACAAAAACCACACACACACACACACACACGCGCACACACGCACACACGCACGCACTCTGGGCCCCCTGGCTCACACCTGTAATCCCAGCAGAGTTTGAGACCAGCATGGCCAACATTATGAAACCTTGTCTCTACTAAAAATACAAAAATTAGCCAGGCATCGTGATGGGTGTCTGTAATCCCAGCTACTTGAGAGGCTGAGGCAGGAAAATCACATGAAGCCAGGAGGTGGAGGTTGCACTTCAACCTGGGCGACAGAGCAGGACTCCATCTCAAAAAAAAAAAAACCCACAAAAGCTGTTGGAATAATAAAGAAAAGGTAATCATATAAAAATTTTGAAGGCTAGAACTATTTTAGGGCTGTGAGAATTTTGTACTTTGGAGGATCACCTTTTCTAGCCCTTTGTACCATATTGTACTTACTGCAAATTAATATTTGGAGTTACATCTTCTGTTTTGTTTTGTATTGTTTCTTTGAGACAGGATCTTGCTTTGTCACCCAGGCTGGAGTGCAATGGCACGGTTATGGCTTACTGCAGTCTCAACTGAGTTACAGATTCTAAAATGTAGAAGATCTCAGCATAAGCGTCCTGTTGCCACCATGCTTGGGATTTTGTACAGGTCTCATTTCAGAGGAGCTTTGATAGTTTCAGTCACAAAATACTATTACTGTCTTTATTTTGTAACCAAGCTTTATGCCTTTGATAATTTAGCATGGGTGGTGCTCTTTCTTGTGAAAATGGAGCTCTGGTTTTGGGACCTTCATAGCCTTTGCCAACTACTCTGCTTATTTCTCCCTGTAATGTGGATGTAAGACTTTTTTAAAAAAAATCATCACGTTTAAAGACTGCTTTGTAGCCAGATGAAGTGCCTAACGCCTATGATTCCAGCACTTTGGGAGGCCAAGGCAAGAGGATCCCTTGAGGCCAGGAGTTCGAGACCAGCCTGGGCTACATGGTGAGATCCCCATCTCTACAAAAATAAAAATAAAAAAGTTAATCAGGCATGGTGGTATGCATCTATAGTCCAAGATACTTGGAGGGTGAGGAAAAAGGGTTGCTTGAACCCACAGATACAAGCCTAGGGGAGAGTGAGACCGTGTCTCAAAAAAAAAAAAAGAAAAAAGAATATTCTTTGAAATTCCCAAAGCAGAAATGTTTGAGAAATAACTGTTTTAATTATTTACATTCTCTATGGAATATGAATTTTTACAAATAGAGCATTTGGGATATTCCCTTTGATAAAACATATAAGCTCCTTAATGTTTAAATTTTCTAACAAAAGTGTCTGAAAGAATCTAATTATTCTCTCACCCTAATCTGCAATTAGAGACTGGTTTTAGAAGGAGGAAAACCTGAGCTTTTTGAAATGCCTACTTATAATAAAAAACAATTGTTTAATGAAGAGTCCTGGCTGGAGCCGGGCGTGGTGGCTCACGCCTGTAATCCCAACACTTGGGAGTCTGAGGTGGGTGGATCACGAGGTCAGGAGTTTGAGACCAGCCTGACCAACATGGTGAAACCTCGTCTCTACTGAAAATACAAAAATTACCTGGGCGCAGTGGCATGTGCCTGTAATCCCAGCTACTCAGGAGGCTGAGGCAGGACGGAGGATCTCTTGAACCTGGGAGGCAGAGGTTACAGTGAGCTGAGATCATGCTATTGCATTCCAGCCTGAGTGACACAGCGAGACTCCGTCTCAAAAAAAAAAAAAACAGTCCTAGCTGGGCACAGTGTCTCACGCCTGTAATCCTAACACTTAGGAGGCTGAGACGGAAGGATCTCTTGAGGCCAGGAATTTGAGACCATCCTGGGTAACATGGTGAGATCCTGTCTCTACAAAACAGTTAAAAATTTAGCTGGGCATGTTGGCATGTGCCTGTAGTCCTGGCTACTTGGAAGGTTGAGGTGGGAGGATTGCTTGAGCCCAGGAGTTCAAGGCTGTACTGGGTGATGATTGCTCCACTTCACTCTAGCCTGAGCGAAAGAGGGAGACCCTGTTTCAAGAAATAAAAAATAGGCCAGGCTTGGTGGCTCATGCCTATAATCCTAGCGCTTTGGGGGGCTGAGCTGAGAGGTTCACTTGAGGCCAAGAGTTTCAGGCCAGCCTGGCTAATGTAATGAAACTCCATCTCTACTAAAAAGACAAAAAATTAGCTGGGCATGGTGGCATGCGCCTGTATCCTCAGCTACTCAGGAGGCCGAAGCATGAGAATCACTCAAGCCAGGCAGTCGGAGGTTGCAATGAGCCAAGATTGCGCCACCACACTCCAGCCTGGGTAACAGAGTGACACTGTCTCAAAATAAAATAATAAAATAGTCCTATGAGATTCTCATTTAGGCAGAAACCCCATGCAAGATGCCCTGAGACAGTGTTTCTGTATGCTATCGAGTCCCAATCAAAATCACTTCCTAACTGAAATGTCAGTAGCCTTTCTGAATAAAACATAATTGTTTATAAATCTTGGTGTACCTGACTCATTCATTTTGTGCATCCAGTTGGAGGGTGACTGAGGGGAGAGTGCTGTCAGTTGTGAGGTGGTCTTCTAACATTAGAGTATGTACAGGATGGTGATAATTGCTTTAACAGTGTTCAGTCTTCAAAAGTGTAGCTGTTGGAGAAGTAAGAGCATCAAGCAAGCAGTGAGACACTTTTGGTTGGGAGCAGAGTCCTGATAGAGAATACTGCTGCATTAGATGTCTTTTTACATGTGTATTTGGTTATGTGGCAAATGAGTCTAGAGCATTCTCCTATTGGTTGGTGTCTTAGTCAGCTCAGGGTGCCATAATAAGATACCATAGACTGGGTAGCTTAAACAACAGAAATTTATTTCTCACAGTTCTGGAGGCTGGAAATTCAAGATGGGAGTGTCCGCCTGGTTGGCTTCTAGTGAGGACTATCATCCAGCTCCTGGTTTGCAGACTGCTACCTTCTTAGTGTGTTCTCATGTCGCAGAGAGTGAGCTTTGGTGTCTCTTGTGCTTCTTATAAGGGGATTAATCTTATAATGAGGGCCTACCCTCATGACCTCATCTAAACCTAATTGTCTTCCAAAGGCTTTATCTCCACCATAGCATCACTTTGGCGGTTAGAGCTTCAACATACGGATTTGGTGGAGGACACAATTCCATCTATACCAGTTAGATTGGAATTAGTGTGATTTGCCAGTGAAATCTCGTCTTTAGTTTCTTTCAAAATGTTAGAAATGCTCCATCTGGAGGAAGAGTGATGTTGGTGGTAGGGTGGTGCTGTCAGTTGTGAGTGTAGGGATGACAGATCTTGCAGCTAGAAGAGACCCACAGCTAGCACTTCTCAGACATTTCCAGTGAGGCACCACCTCCTCCCGTTTACACCTGCTTTTGTGGCCCCTGCCCTCATGGAGCTTATATTGTAATGGGAAAGAAACAAAAAGCAAGTAAATTATAAATTATGAAGGAAACAAACAGAATGAAGTATAGAATAAGGGAAAAGCCCGCTCCTTGGCTTTTTTTTTTTTTTTTTTGAGGTAAGGTCTCACTCTGTCATCCAGGCTGGAGTGCAGTGGCACATTCGGCTCACTGTAGCCTCTACCTCCTGCCTTAGCCTTCTGAGTAGCTGGGACTACAAGTGTGCACCACCACGCCTGGCTAATGGATTTTGTGTTTTTTTTGTAGAGATGGGGTCTCACTATGTTGCCCAGGCTGTTAGGGGAGAGCTACTTTAAACAGGAGACTTTGTTTTAATTTGGCTAAGACCTAAAGAATGAGGAATGGAGGGAAGTGAGAATGGCCTGTGTGTGGTGCAGCAAAGAAGAGGACATGTTAGAGGAGCATGAAGCAGACCTTTGTGGATGTAGCCGAAGGAGCAAGGAAGAGAGCGGCACTGCAGAGCTGAGATAAAGACAGGAGCAAGCTTATTCACAGACTAAGGTGCGGACTCAGGACACTTTGAGGTTTAATGAGTAATCATCTGGATTACTTTTTTTTTTTTTAAAGAGACAATCTTGCTTCATTGCCAAAGCTGGAGGGCAGTGGCGCAATCATAATGCACTGACTGCAGCCTCAAACTCCTGCGCTCAAGTAATCCTCCTGCCTCAGCCTCCTGCATAGCTGGGGCCACAGGTGTGCCCCACCACATCGGGAAATTTTCTTTTCTTTTTTTTTTTTTGTGGAGCTAGGGTGTCACTATGTTGCCTGAGCTGGTCTTGAACTTCTGGCCTCAAATGATCCTCCTGCCTTGGCCTCCCAAAGTGCTGGGGTTACAGGCATGAGCCACTGCCCCTCCCTGCTTCAATTAACATTTTAAAGCACATTTTGCTTCTATTTAAGAAACGAAGAAAGGCAAGAAAGTAAACCAGACTAGATAGAAGGCCATTAATATTGACAAGACTCAGATGAGCATATATCAGTAAAAAACTGACAAGACTTTTTTTTTTTTTTTTTTTTTTGAGACAAGAGTCTCACTCTGTCATCCAGGCTGTAGTGCGGTGGTGCAATCTCAGCTCACCGCAGCCTCCATCTCCCAGGTTCAAGCAATTCTCGTGTCTCAGCCTCCCAAGTAGTTGGGATTACATACCCAGCTAATTTTTGTATTTTTAGTAGAGACAGGGTTTTACCATATTGGCCAGGCTGGTATGGAACCCCTGACCTCAAGTGATCCACCCGCCTTAGCCTCCCAAAGTGCTGGGACTACAGGCATGAGCCACCACGCCCGGCCAAGAATTCTTTTTTTTTTTTTTTTTTTCGTCCGGGGGCTTCTCCCGGTTTACCCAGGCTGGAGTGCAATGGCGCGATCTCGGCTCACCACAACCTCCGCCTCCTGGGTTCAGGCAATTCTCCTGCCTCAGCCTCCTGAGTAGCTGGGATTACAGGCACGCACCACCATGCCCAGCTAATGTTTTGTATTTTTAGTAGAGACAGGGTTTCACCATGTCAACCAGGATGGTCTCGATCTCTTGACCTCGTGATCCACCCACCTCGGCCTCCCAAAGTGCTGGGATTACAGGCTTGAGCCACCGCGCCCGGCAGAATTCTTAATAAATTAGATATAGGTGCGTGAGAAGGCCAGTCAAGGGTGACTTATGTTTCAGGTTTATACAGCTACGTAGATGATGGGGCCATTTGCTGAAGTGGAAAAAAAAATATTGGGGAGAGGTTTAGTTTTTGGTGCCTATTAAACATTTAAGTAGTGGTACCAACTAATTCATTGTTATGAGAGTTTGACTTTTTTTTTCCTTTTTTTTTTGAGACAGAGTTTTACTCTTGTTGCCCAGGTTGGAGTGCAGTGGCATGATCTCGGCTCACTGCAACCCCCTTCCTAGGTTCAAGCGATTCTCCTGCCTCAGCCTCCGAGTAGCTGGGATTACTGGCACCTGCCAGCACACCCTGCTAAGTTTGTGTATTTTTAGTAGAGATGGGGTTTTATCATGTTGGCCAGGCTGGTCTCAAACTTCTGACCTCAGGTGATCTATCCACCTCGGCCTGGGATTACGGGCATGAGCCACCACTGTGCCCTGCTGAGAGGGGCACAGAGGGCTTGACTCCCCTTAAATGACAGCATGGGCCAGACACAGTGGCCCACACCTGTAATCCCAGAACTTCGGGAGGCTGAGTGGGAGGATGGCTTGAGGCCAGGCCAGCCTGAGGTCAAGATGGCTTGAGTTTGAGGGCAGCCTAAGCAATATAGCAAGAACCCGTTTCTACAAAAATAAAAAATAAATGGCTCTGCAGTCCTTCTGTACAGTTAAATTCTTCTCTCATCCTTCACTCGTTCTTGTAGCTAATATTCATGGATTGCCTACCATGTGCCTGGTATTGGTCTATATACCAGGGACACATGAGTCAATAACTGATACTTCGGGAGGCTGAGTCTCATCCCTAAAGAGACCACATTCAAATGAAGGAAGATAACGAGATACCAGTTCGGTTGGGAGACCCCCCCAACCTAGGCAAGCTGAAGGTATTTGAGAAGCAGACACCCAGATAGCACAACAGAGTGGATCTATTCTGGGGACTGAGAGCCTGAGGGGCTGACAGCTCTCCAGACTGAAGGCCCCAGCAGAGATTCATCCACTTATTTATTTGCTCTTTTACAGGTGATTCTTATTAATACACAGGTATTCTACATATACACATAGCTCAGGAATATACCAGGTAGGCAGCTGTTACCTGCCTACCACTGATTACAAATGAAAAGTATCTTCCACAGGGAACCATGGGGGCCGGGTAAACTTAATGTTTCTCAGCAGGAAGACAGATATTAAAAATGACAAATACATAGCACAGTGTTAGAGGATGGACAGTGCTATTGAGAAACTACAGTATGGCTGGTAAGATTATAACTAGGGGGATCAGAGACAAGGCGACATTAGAACAAGGACTTGATGGGTACAAGGAGTGAGCCACGTGGGTATCTAAGGAACGAACGTTCCAAACAGAAAATAATCAGTGCAAAGACCCAGAGTTGGGAGAGTGCCTGGGATAGTCAAGGGGTATTGAGAAATGCACTGTGACTGGAGCAGAGTGCACAAGGAGAGGAGGTTGGTCAGATAATGAAAGGTCAGGTAATCACATATGTGGGGCTTGCTTTTTTTTTTTTTTTTTTTTTAAGACAGAGTCTCGCTCTGTCACCAGGCTGGAGTGCAGTGGCGCGATCTTGGTTCACTGCAACCCCCAACTCCCTGGCTCAAGTGATTCTCCTGCCTCAGCCTCCTGAGTAGCTGGGACTACAGGCACGTGCTACCACACCCCGATAATTTTTGTATTTTTGTTTTTTAGCAGAGTCAGGGTTTCATCATGTTGGTCGGAAAGGTCTCAATCTCTTGACCTTGTGATCCGCCCTCCTCAGCCTCCTAAAGTGCTGGGATTACAGGTGTGAGCCACTGTGCCTGGCCCAAGGGCTTTCTGGCTGTTGTAAGGACGTTGTCATATTCAGTGAGTAGAATGGCTAGTTGTTTAGGTTTCTGAGAAGAGGACAAGTATGGAAGAAGGGGGACCATTTAAAAGGTTGTAGCAATAATCTAGGCCAAAAATGATAGGCACTTGGAGTAAAGTATTTGCAAAAGGTGAGAACTGGGTGGATTTGATAGAGCCAAAGGGATTTGCTCATAGTTTGGATGTACAGTAGGAAAGAGAAAGAGAGCATTCAAGATGACTTTTCAGGTTTTTAGCCTGGGCATTTGAAAGGGTTGAGTTACCATTAACTGAGAGGAGGAAGACTGGGTGATCAAGGTTGGCAAGGGGTAGGAGAGATGGGAAATTCCACTTAAAACATACTGAGTTTGAGGTGATTATAGGACATCCAGGTGGAGATGTATGTATCCAAAGTTCAGGGGAGACACACAGGCTAGAGAGAGCCATGTAGGGCTCATTAGCATATTAGATAGTAATACAGTCTGGCCCTGTGTCCCCACCCAAATCTCACCTCAAATTATAATCCTCATAATCCCCATTTGTCAATGGCAGGACCAGGTAGAGGTAATTGGGTCATGGGGGCAGTGGCAGCAATCTTGGCTCACTGCACCCTCTGCCTCCCTGGCTCAACTGATTCTTATGCCTCAGCCTCCCAAGTAGCTGGGATTACAGGCCTGTGCCACCACACCTAGCTAGTTTTTGTATTTTCTTTAGTAGAGACAGTGTTTCTCTATGTTGGCCAGGCTGGCCTTGGCCTCCCAAAGTGCTGGGATTATAGGCATGAGCCACCACATCCAGCCAACAATACGTACTCTTGATCTGATGTGATGAGAATGGCATTATATGTCTATGGTTTTCTGTCTCAAAAACAACAAAAAAAAGAATGGTGTAAGGATTGAATCGGGGAGACTCCAGCATCTGGAGATTAGGGGACTTGAAAAGGAGCACCCAGTAAAGTAGGAGAACATCTGGAGAGTGTGGCATCTGGGAAGCCAGCATACGAGGAAAGTGTTTCCAGGAAAGGAGGAATTAATCAACTGTGTCGAATGCAGCAAAGAGGTCCAGTCATGTGAAGACTGAGAATTACCCTTAAATTAATAGAGCTTGTTAGGTGAGTGATAAGGATGGAAGCCTGTTTGTAATACATTTTAGAAAATGGGAGAACAGACCAGATATGGTGGCTTAGGCCTGTAATCCCAGCACTTTGGGAGACTGAGGGAGGCGGATCACAAGGTCAAGAGTTCAAGACCAGCCTGACCAACATGGTGAAACCCCATCTTTACTAAAAATACGAAAATTAGCCAGACATGGTGGTGCAGCTTGAACCCAGGAGGCAGAGGTTGCAGTGAATCGAGATCTAAAAGAATAATCATATCTTCCAAAATCACTGAGTAATCTTGCAGAAAAGCTAATTTACTTTCAGAAGTAGGGGCAGGAAAAAGTATTGGTCATATCAGATGTCAGTAGGAAGACCACAGGGTATCCTTAAAAGCTGGTAAGGGAGGAAGACCAGTGCTAGAACTGTCTAGAAATAGCTGTTCAGAAATAACTGTCTAGAGTATCATTGTTTGTCTTACAGTGTAAATGATACCTTAAAAGGGACACATATGGGGCTCTCAGTCCCATTAATGAAGCTTACTGTCTGTGTCTAGTGAAAAAGCTTAGTCTTAGGTTCTCTTCTGTCTTTCCCTGAGTCTGTGATAATATTACCAGGAAACGTCTAAAGGGAGTCTGGGACTGATGCCTGGTACCAGGTAGAACTAGAGCAGCTGACAGTAGAATCTATTCTAACAAAACCCAAAACAAAATGAAAAAGACAGTGGAGTCTATTCTGGGAAAAGATTTCCCAGGTCATCCTTTGGCTTAGGTCCCAAATGTTGATGCTAACATTGAAATAGCTGGATGTGGATTTTAAAAAATTATTTATTTAAAGACAGAGTTTCGCTCTTGTTGCTGAGACTGGAGTGCAATGGCATGATCTAAGCTCACTGCAACCTCTGCCTCCTGGGTTCAAGCGAATCTCCTGCCTTAACCTCCTGAATAACTAGGATTACAGGCGCACACCACCACACCCAGCTGATTTTTGTATTTTTAGTAGAGATGAGGTTTCACCATGTTTTTAGTAGAGATGGGGTTTTGACCTGTTGGCCAGGCTGGTCTCAAACTTCTGAGCCCAAGTGATTCACTCGCCTCGGCCTCCCAAAATGCTGAGATTACAGGCATGAGCCACCATGCCCAGCCTGGATATGGAATTTTTAAAAATAATGTATTAATAGTGGGAACAGGGAGGAGGAAAAAAAGGGAATAAAAAGAATAATGTATTAATATTCTTGTTGCCATTAGATTTTGCTTCTTAGCATTGTTTTGCATCCATGCACTTTGTACATATTTAAAATTGTAATATGCAAATGTGTTATGAGAATGCCAAATCTGTGCCAATGGGGAAGAAGTGGATGATTATTAACTGCTAAATATCAGACAGTATAACAATATAACACACATGCCTTTCAAATACACTCCAAGCATCTATTCTCTGTAAACAAGTGATCTCATTGTTTTGATATTTTCCTTATGAATGAGACAATCCAGTTGTACTCACAGATCTTTCCTTAATTACCAAATGTATTTATTACCAAAACATACTAATATCTGTCCTTGGCTATTTCTCCTCCATGTTGAAAATCCTGCATCCTTTAACTTGTCATTGGGTCAAACTCATAAGCCTTTTTTTCTTGAAACCCTCTAAAATAAAACTCTCTTATTTTATACAGAAGTCGGTAGTATCAGTGAAAATAAGCAGTGACTTTCCTTAGAATTCTCAGCTTTCAAATTTACATGCTATGATCCTGTCTGCCTACCATCTTGGCAAGCAGTTTCTGTTTACTCTTGGGTCCCACATGCAGTTAAACTCTCAAACCATCTAGCATTGTTTCTCTTTATTCTCAGGTGTCCATGTAATCTCCTCCTAACAGTACCTCATGTTTTATTACCACAATAAATTTCATTTTCCTTATGTATCTCCAGTACTATATAGATTAACTTTATGTCTTAAATGTAGTTGTAAAAGGCTAATCCTAAATGGGAGAGGAACACCAGATACTATCCCTGTGTCATTTCTAACTTCTGCTTCCCAGGAATTGACCCTCTTGGTTTCAAGGACACTCAGTAGTGCCATGGACAAACTCATGGCTCATGCTCAATGTTTGGCTGTTTAGTTTCTATGTAATTAGGATCAGGCCAGTGTCTCAAGCTTTCCATTGTTTGTGACTGTGAGGAGATAATTGTAAAGAGACCAGTGTGCCGTTCCTAGGTGGGTAAGAGCTGTGATGGGTCATTTATTGACTTACTTATAAATATCATCTTGAATTCTGAGAGACTCCTTTCCCCTTATTTATTTATTTATTTTGAGATGGAGTCTCACCCTGTCGCCTAGGCTGGAGTGCAGTGAGGCGATCTTGGCCCACTGCAACCTCTGACTCCCAGGTTCAAGGGATTTTCCTGCCTCAGCCTCCCGAGTAGCTGGGATTACAAGCACGTACCACCACGCCCAACTAATTTTTTGTATTTTTAGTAGAGACAGGTTTTGCCATGTTTGTCAGGCTGGTCTCAAACTCCTGACCTCAGGTGATCCACCGCCTCAGCCTCCCAAAGTGCTTGGATTACAGGCATGAGCCACCACACCTGGCCTCCTTTGTTGTTTTAAAACTCAGAAGCTATTTCTCATTCTTCCCCGGGGAGATGAACTCTTGAACTATGGCTTTTTATTTTTTATTTTTCCTTTTCTGTTTTTGGGTAAGAGATAGGGTCTAGTTTGTTTGCCTGAGTGGAGTACAGTGGCATGATCATAGCTCACTGCAGCCTCTTATTCCAGGGCTGAAGCGATCCTCCTGCTTCAGCCTCCCAAATAGCTAGGACTGCAGGCATGCACCACCATGTCCAGCTATTTTATTATCTGTAGAGACAGGATCTCACTATATTGCCCAGACTGGTTTTGAACTCCTAGCCTCAAGTGATCCCCCGGCCTTGGCCTCCCAAAGTGCTGGGATTACAGACATGAGCGATCCTATGCTTTAATTGACACTACTTTTCAAATAAATTGTGCCTCTTACAATTTCCTCTTTTCTATAGTTCTCTCTAGAAGTGATTATGGGTTGTGAGTTTCATATTTGATTTGTTGGCTTTTATGATGTGTCCCTTATTTGTCTTATCTCCCATCTTAGTAACCTTTCTGAAATCCCACTGCCAAACCTCAAAATGTTTCTTGCTATTTGATTTACATATGTGAGTTACAGGGTGGTTGCATTTTATGTGATAAATTGGTTCTTAAAGACCTCACAATGAATTTTAATTCAATAATGGATTGCTGGTATTTCAGTTTACTTGCTAAAGTAGTTGATGGTGCCATGTGACACCAATACAACATGGTTTGCAGTTAATTACCAGCTTTTACCTTAGCTATTCTTTTTTTAAAAACAATATTAAGACATAATTTGTATGGGGGGGAACATATATTACTTATAGTAAAATGAACAAATCTTAAGGGCACAACTCACACACACACACACAGTAGTTAGGGATCATTGAGCTGAGATCATACCACTACACTCCAGCCTGGGCAACAGAGCTAGATGCCGACACACACACACACACACACACACACACAGTAGCTAGGGATCATTGAGCTGAAATCATACCATTGCACTCCAGCCTGGGCAACAGAGCTAGATGCCGACACACACACACACACACACACACACACACTCACACACTAGTTAGGGATCATTGAGCCGAGATCATATCACTACACTCCAGCCTGGGCAACAGAGCTAGATGCCGACACACACACACACACACACACACACACACACACACAC
>NW_022436983.1:9932090-9937512 GCF_009761245.1 Sapajus apella | reverse complement strand
ACACACACACACACACACACACACACACACTCACACACTAGTTAGGGATCATTGAGCCGAGATCATATCACTACACTCCAGCCTGGGCAACAGAGCTAGATGCCGAGACACACACACACACACGCACACACGCACACACACACACACACGGTAGTTAGGGATCATTGAGCTGAAATCATACCATTGCACTCCAGCCTGGGCAACAGATCATATGTATACAGTCACATGATCATTACCTAGATCAAGATACGAAAACTTTCTTCACCTCAAAAAACCTCCCTCATGCTCCTTTCCTCTCTGACGAGGTTTTTTTGAGACAAGTAATCCTCCTGCCTCAGCCTCCCAAGTAGCTGGGACTACAGATGCACACCACCATGCCTGACTAATTTAGTTTTAGCTCCCTCATGCCCCTTCCCTGTTTGTACCACCCACATAGAGGTCAGCTACTATTCTGACTTCTAACACTATGGCATTGTTCTGTTCTTTTTTATTTTATTTTATTTTTTTGAGACAAGATTTCATTCTGTCACCCAGTGCAATGGCATGATCATCATAGCTCACTGCAGCTTCAGCTCTTGGGCTCAAGCAATCCTCCTGCCTCAGCCTCCCAAGTAGCTGGGAGTACAGATGCATTCCACCATGCCTGACTAATTTAGTTTTTGTAGAGATTGGGTACTGCTATGCCTCCCAGGCTGGTCTGGAACGCCTGGCCTCAAGCAGTCCTCCTGCCTCAGACTCCCAAAGTCTAGTTCCATGTTCTTGAACTTTGTATAAATGGAAGTCTACAGTAGGTAGCATTTCATGTCTGGCCCTTTCTTTGAACACGTTTTTGAGATTAATCTGTGTGGTTGCATCTGTCAGTAGTTTATTCCTTTCCCTTACCATGAGTGTTTCATAATATGAATATACCACTTTTTTCTTTTCTTTCTTTTTATTTTTTGAGACAGAGTTTCACTCTTGTTGCCCAGAGTTGCTTGTTGGAGTGCAACGGCACGATCTTGGCTCACTGCAGCCTCCATCTCCCAGGTTCAAGCAGTTCTCCTGCCTCAGCCTCCCAAGTAGCTGGCATGCATCACCACACCCAGCTATTTTTTTTTTTTTTTTTTTAAGTAGAGAACAGGGTGTTTCACCATGTTGGCCAGGATGGTCTTGATCTCTCGACCTCGTGATCTGCCTATCTCAGCCTCCCAAAGTGCTGGGATTACAGGTGTGGGCCACTGCACCTGGCCACTTTTTTCTTTTTTGAGACAGAGTCTCACTCTGTTGCCTAGGCTGGAGTGTGCAGTGGCACAATCTTGGAAGTGATCTACCTCTACCTCCTGGGCTCAAGGGATCCTCCCACCTCAGCCTCACAAGTAGCTGGGACTACAGGCGTGCCACCACCACACCTGGTTAGTTTTTGTATTTTTTTGTTGAGGCAGGGTTTTATACCATGTTGCTCAGGCTGGTCTTGAACTCCTGGGCTCAAGAGATCTGCCCACCTCAGCCTCCAAAGTGCTAAGATTGCAGGCATGAGCCACCATGCCTGGCCCCCACCTTTTTTTTTTTCAAACTTGTTCTCCTGTTGATGGATACTTGGGTTGTTTCTACTTTGAATATAGCTGCCATTAAAATTGTTCGTACGTTTCAGTGGATATATGCACTCATTTCCTACTTGTCAACTTTAAGAGATATTGTAGACATGGTAAGCATCCCAGAGACCTATTTCCTTAGTCCTGCTCCATCTAGAAAGATCTGATGATATAACCAAGTATTACAGAGGTTTGGGGAGGAAAGACCACTTGGCTAATAATAAATGTTACAATTCATCATTAAGGACACGTGACCTAAAGTAATGTGAGGAAGATGTTGTAGGTGGGAGGCTAGTTAGTAATACCATAAAAATGATGGTTTTTGTGCCAGGCAGGCATACTTTTTCATGTAAGCTTTGTCACTCGCTGGTTACAGGTTTAACCCCACTTGCTTTACCTTTAGGGTAGAGATGGTAACACCTACCTTTCATAGTTTTTGTTCATATTACATACAATACAGTACTCAATTGGAGAGGGTTTCTGGGAACCGAGGATAAAGTTGACATCTTTTTAGATACTGAGATACTAGCTAAGGAGTAAGTGTTTGTTTTTTTTTTTTTTTTTGGTTTTTTTTTTTGTTTGTTTCTTTGTTTTTTTTTACCAGGAAAAGCTAGTCTTTCAGGATCAAGGAGTAAGTTATCAGGGTTCTTTGGATGAGAGGTCAGGCAAACCGACCTCGTCTCTAGGGAATCTGAAAGAAACAAAAAGAATCTAGACAAGAACTTTACATCCATTCAACAGGATTATTTTTGCAGTTGCCATGTTCTGGGAACCCTGGTTGACATTTTCATGAAAATGAAATATTCCTAAGAATTCATCAAATGCTAGTCATTCTTCCTGTAAAGGCTAGAAGTTATAACATGAGGAAAAGCTGTGGATTTTTATGTACACAAATTTTGATGGCTAACAGGACCTTTTACCCAAAGTATCCTGCTTGCTGCCACCTTGGGTCTCAGGGATAGGAAAGGTAGCTAAGGATCAAAGTGTGACCAGTAAGATCCTGCATAATCTTCCCCTCTCCCCACGTCTCTACCTCTGTTCATAGCCCTTCTTCAGCCAAGCCATCAGCTACTAGAGAGTTGTAATGACTCAACGGGCGCGGTGGCTCACGCCTGTAATCCCAGCACTTTGGGAGGCTGAGGCAGGCAGATCACCTGAGGTCAGGAGTTCAAAACCAGCCTGACTAACATGCTGAAACCCCATCTCTACTAAAAATGCAAAAATTAGCCAGGTGTGGTGGTGTGCACTAGTAATCCCAGCTACTTGGGAGGCTGAGGCAGGAGAATAGCTTGAACCCAGGAGGCGAAGGTTGCAGTGAGCTGAGATCATACCACTGATGATGGTATGATCACACACACACACACACACACACACACACACACACACACACACACGAGTTGGGGATCACTGAGCTGAGATCATACCATTGCACTCCAGCCTGGGCAACAGACTAGATGCTGTCTTGCTGTCTCTGTCTCTCTCTCTCTCTCTCTCTCTGTCTCTCTCTCTCTCTCTCTCTCTCTCTCTCTCTCACACACACACACACACACACACACACACACACACACACGGTAGTTAGGGATCAAAGTATGGCCAAACAAGGTCCTGCACAATCATCCTGTCTCCTTATCTCTCTGACCTCATTGCCCTGCTGCAGTCGTGCTCCATCGTATTAACCTCATACCTGGGCCTCTGCTGTTGCTATTTCTGCCTGGAACACTCTTCCTGCATGTCCCTGTAACTCTCTCCTTCACCTGCTCCACAGGTCTTTATTCGTATGTTTCCCTCTGTGAGGCATTCCCTAACTACACTGTTTGAAAGGACAACTCCCCTGGCTCCTTTTCCTCCTGTTTTTATTTCCCTCAGCACTTATCACCATACAGCACACTGTCTTTATTCCCTTCAGCAAGCTGTACGCTTCCTGGGGCTGAGGGCTTTTTGTCTGTTTTATTCACTACTGACTAGTACCTGGAACATAGTAGTTGCTCATAGAATGGAATTATATATATATACACAGATATATATGTGTGTATGTATATCTCATTATAAGTAAGAGATTTGAACTTTATTTATTTATTTATTTATTTTAAGAGAGACAGTCTTGCTATATTGCTCAGGCTGGTCTTGAACTCCTGGGCTCAAGTAATCTTCCCACCTCAGCCTTACAAGTACTGAGATTACGGGTGTGAGCCACTGCACCTGGTCTGGACTTTATCTTGAAGGCTCTGATGAATAAATGAAGGATGATTAAAGGAAAGGGACATGATTATATTTATGAATTCATCCCCAGTCTTCCCTTGGGAATTCTTTAATGGGCAAATCCTAAGCACTTCAAGCATCTAGTTGTTAGGTCTAATTAAATTGTTTTCTCCATTTAATACTGCGTAACTCCATCCATCTAGCAGAGATACTGGAAGTGATGGGGTTTGCTATGGTTTGAATATTTGTTCCCTATGAAATGCGTTGAAAGTTAATCTCCAATATAGCAGTATTGAGAGGTGAGGCCTTTAAGAGGTGTTTGGATCATGAGAATAGAACTGATTAATTCGTTCCTGGATTCATGGGTTATTACTGGAGTGGGGACTGATGGCTTTATAAGAAGAGGAAGAGGATGGGCGCGGTGGCTCACGCCTGTAATTTCAGCACTTTGGGAGGCTGAGGCAGGCAGATCACTTGAGCTCAGGAGTTCCAGATGAGCCTACACAACATGGTGAAACCCCATATCTACCAAAAATACAAAAAATTAGCCAGGTGCGGTTTGCATGTCTGTGGTCCCAGCTACTTGGAAGGCTAGTGTGGGAAGATCAGTTGAGCTGGAAGGTGGAGGTTGCAATGAGATTGAGCCACTGCACTCCAGCTTGGGCGATAGAGTGAAACTCCATCTCAAAAAATAAAAAAAATAGGTTGGGTGCAGTGGCTGATGCCTGTAATCCCAGCACTTTCGGAGGCTGAGGCATGCAGATCACGGGCTGAGGAGATCAGGACCATCCTGGCCAACATGGTGAAACCCCGTCCGTACTAAAAATACAAAAATTAGCTGGGCACGGTGGTAGACGTCTGTAATCCCAGCTAATTGGGAGGCTAAGGCAGGAAAATAGCCTGAATCAGGGAGTTGGACGTTGCAGTGAGCCGAGATAGAGCCACTGCACTCCAGCCTGGTGACAGAGCGAGACTCTGTCTCAAAAAAAAAAAAAAAAAAAAAAAAAATCAGTCAGTACAAGGAAAACATAAAGAATAGGCCAGGCATGGTAGCTCATGCCTGTAATCCCAGCACTTTGGGAGGCTGAGGCAGGTGGATCACTTGAAGCCAGGAGTTCGAGACCAGCCTGGCAGTATGGTAAAACTGTGTCTCTACTAAAAAAAATACAAAAAAGAGGCTGGGCATGGTGGCTCACACCTGTAATCCCAACATTTTGGGAGGCTGAAGTGGGTAGGTGAGGTCAGGAGTTTGAGACTATCCTGACCAACATGAAGAAAACCCATCTTTACTAAAAATACAAAATTAGCCGGACACGGTGATACATGCCTGTAATTCCAGCTACTTAGGAGCTGCGGCAGGAGAATTGCTTGAACCCAGGAGGTGGAGACTGGTGAGCTGAGATGGCACCATTGCACTCCACCTGGGCAACAAGAATAAAACTCCATCCCGGCCGGGCGCGGTGGCTCAAGCCTGTAATCCCAGCACTTTGGGAGGCAGAGGCGGGTGGATCACGAGGTCAAGCGATCGAGACCATCCTGGTCAACATGGTGAAACCCCGTCTCTACTAAAAATACAGAAAAAAATTAGCTGGGCATGGTGGCGCGTGCCTGTAATCCCAGTGACTCAGGAGGCTGAGGCAGGAGAATTGCCT
>NW_022436983.1:9893462-9931990 GCF_009761245.1 Sapajus apella | reverse complement strand
AAAAAAAAAAAAAAAAAAAAAAAAAAAAACAGGCGGACATGGTGGCACATGTGTAATTCCAGTTACTCAGGAGGCTGACTCACAAGAATTGCTTGAACTGAGATTGTGCCACTGCATTCCGGCTTAGGGAACAGAGTGAGACTCTGTGTTTTTTAAAAAAAAAAAAAAAAAAAAAGGTCGGGTGCAGTGGCTCATGCCTGCAGGCAGATCACCTGAGGTCAGAAGTTTGAGACCAGCCTGGCCAACGCTGGCAAAACCACATCTCTACTAAGAATGTAGAGAATAAGGCAAGTGTGACAGCATAAGCCTGTAGTCCCAGCTACTTGGGAGGCTCAGGCGTGAGACTCTCTTGAACCCAGGAGGCAAAGGTTGCAGTGAGCCAAAATTGCACCACTGCCTCCAGCCTGGGCGACAGAGAAAGACTCTCACAAAAAAAAAAAAAGAAGAAGAAGAAAAGAAGGCCAGGTGCAATGGTTCACACCTGTAATCCCAGCACATGGGAGGCCGAGGTGGGCAAATCATGAGGTCAGGAGTTTGAGACCAGCCTGGCCAATATGGTGAAACCTCATCTCTACTAAAAAAGCACAAAAATTAATGTACAGGTAAAAAAAAAAAATTCTTGACATGTACAGGTAAAACAAAATTTAAAAATACAAAAATTAGCCAGGTGTGGTGGTGTGCACCTGTAGTCCCAGCTACGCAGGAGGATGAGGCAGGAGTAACGTTTGAACCCGGGAGGTGGAGGTTGCAGTGAGCTGAGATCGCACCACTGCACAGGTGTCTCAAAAAAAAGAAAACACAAAGAAGTAAAAGGAAAATAGAAGGCCAGGTGCAGTGGCATACGCCTGTTATCCCAGCACTTTGGGAGGCCGAGGCAGGCAGATCACTTGAGGTTAGGAGTTCGAGGCCAGCCTGTCAACATGGTGAAATGCCATCTCAACTAAAAACACAAAAATTAGCCGGGCGTGGTGGTGCATGACTGTAGTCTCAGCTACTCAGGAGGCTAAGACCAGAGAATTGCTTGAAAACCCGGGAGGCGGAGGTTGCAGTGAACCAAGGTTGTGCCACTGCACTCCAGCCTGGGCAATGGAGCAAGACTCCATCTTAAACAAACAAACAAAAAATAGAAAATAACTGGATGATGCAAGAGAATAGATGGGGTTGTTTAAAATAAATATAAATTATCTATAGAGGCAGTATTTATATGGATGGATAGATTCGTAAAGGAAATCCAACGTAAGTGGGGAAAGGGTAGCAAACTGACGAAGGAATAGGATTCTGTTCATAATTTATTACAAATTTATTTTTAAAGGAAATTGTCCTTATTACAATGATGTGCTTTTGACTAAAATGACTGTGAAGTATTTGAATATCCATCTACATTTTTCTATTTTCATAGAAGCAAAGCACCCAAGGTCAATCTCAATTAAAAAGGAGTAAGATGTTATTTAAGGGAATATTTTGAGTTATTTATTATATTAGCTTCTCCCTGACCCATGGACCTATTCCTGGTTAATCTTCATGAGGTGGTGGTTTTTCCTTGTTTCCTCTAGCCCTTTGCAGTCCTGGGACCACCTGGACCTGTGAGGGTCTCAGGACATGTGAATGAGAGCACAACCTTTCCCTTAGGAAAGGAAGGAATCCTTCCTGTTTATTTAGAAAGTTCAGATCCTGGGATTTTTTCCAGAATACATGCTTTTTTAAAGGTGTATGCATATTACCTCCTGCTAGAGAGAAGAGGGGGACATTTTTCATAGCACAGATCTGTGTAACTTTTGGTCTTCCCAGGGAGAATAAGTAAGATTTTTACCATATTTCAGTTTGGCTCACTCTCAGGGCTGACTAGGATTTTTCTGTTTTGACACTGGGCGGGAAACTTTATGACTGGTAACATTGTTTTCACTCTTAAAGTCCCTACTTGAAAGAGTACCCACCCCCCCACACACACCAGCATTAGAACTGCAATTAACAAATTATCAGATTAAACTGAGACTTTGGACCCCTCCTCCCTCAGAAATGGAATCAAAAGACTACTTGAAATGGTAACAAGAACTATTACTGGTTTTCGTGTTGTTAATTTTTAGCTGATAAGTGCTGCAGTTTTCATCAAGGTCTTTCATGTGGTTTTGTTAAGAAGTGAAAACAGTGCCAGCAGAGAATTTCCTTTAGTTCATGCTTGTGGCATAGATAGACAAGATCTAAAAGTTTCTCATGCCCATTACAGAAGTTCCTGTTATTTGGATATTTCATAAATGACCCATAGAATGATGTTTTAAAAGATGTGGATATAGTTGTAAGTATAAAAATATATACCCTGAATACCCCGAATCCTGAGATTCAGACAAGTTTTGTCTAATACCAGTGAATGTTGATGTCAGTCAGTAACTGGCCTTTGTACAATTGAGTAAAATAGGAAGAAAAAAATTGGAGTGGGTAGAGGGAAAGACCCAAAGAAATACTTGGCTTTAACCCCACCCAAAGGTTGCCTGATGGGCTCTAGGGTATGTCCTGATTAACTGGAGCTGATTCTGATCTCAGCTCATGAGGGATCGATAACCATTTGGCCTTCCATGGATGGCTTCAATTCAGCAAACATTTTCATAAGAAATAGTCCCTGTCTTCTGGGATGGTATAATCTTATTGGGGAGAATCTACATGGATAATTTCAACACCCCTGATTAGAACTGCAATGAAAGAGCGCTCCTGGGTAGAACCAAGTCTTAGGAAGCAGGAGCTTAGGGGTTCTGTAGCTTTGTATTTACTTCGTATTTCTTTCTTTAAAGCATTAAATTGTATCTTCCATGGGCATTTATATAAATCCAAAGACTTGTAATTATTATTGGCCACACTGATGTTAAGTTGGAAATAGTTTTATTACCAGAAGAGAACCTGGTGTATGTTCCAGATAGAACCCCTGTGGTCCTTGGGCTGCAGTAATTGGAGAACATTCTGAATACTTGTCTTCAAGGTGTTTAGAGTCAAGGCAGATTTTATACTCATGAATTTTGAGTGTTTTTCTCAGTTATCCTTTTATCCCTCCCTCCTCAAACCACAGAACCATGAAACATGCTTTTGTTATTGTTGTTCTCCTTACTTAGTATTGCCTGTAAAATCAAAATAGTTTAAGGCCAGGTGTGGTGGCTCATGCCTGTAGTCCCAGCACTTTGGGAGGCTGAGATGGGCAGATCACGAGGTCAAGAGATCAAGACTATCCTGGCCAATATGGTGAAATCCCATCTCTACTGAAAATACAAAAATTAGCTGGGTGTGGTGGCATGTGCCTGCAGTCCCACCTATTTGGGAGGCTGAGGCAGGAGGATCACTTGACCTTGGGATGCAGAGGTTGCGGTGAGCCGAGATCGTGCCACTGCACTCCAGCCTGGGGACAGAACAAGACTGTCTCAAAAAAAAAATAATAATAAATAAATAAAAATCAAAATAGTTTAGAGTAAGCAGTTAAATTACAACTCCAGCAGTTTTTCTTTAAGGGATTTGTTTCCTTCTAAGTTATATGTGCCAGCCTATCCTCTAGTGCTCTGTAGGTTTTCTGATTCTGATGCTAATGTGATGTTCTGGGAAATGTCTGTCCAAATTATTCTTCCTCTTGATCTCTGAACTCTTGCTATGAGGTCAGTCACTTCACACACTACAATGATGACAGCTCTACCAAGCCAGATGCTTATTAGTCAGAGCTTTCCAAGACCCAGCTTTGGTTTTATCAGCAAAATCCATCCTTCCCACTCCCCCATACACACACCAGTTTGAGGCTCCTCACTACCACAAAACAAAACAAAACAAAAAAACACAGCATTTGTGCAGTAGGATTTTAGTTAATCTGGTCTATCTGGCCTTTACTTTGCTGTCAAGGCCAGCTTTGTGTGTGAAGGAATGGTGTACTGCCTATGGAGCTGGAGTTGCAAGGAGATGCTTTATATTGGACCCGCCCTGAGAAAGCAAGTCTGCACAGAGTGGTTAAGATGGGGAGTATGACCTGAACCTCATGCTTTTTACATCCCATTATTCATTCTTTAATGTTCCAGGTTACTATAAATATAATTTGAAAGCATCCAGGGAAGTTTTTTTTTTTTCCCCCGACAGTCTCTGTGTGTTGCCCAGGCTTGAGTTCAATGGCACTGTCTCTGTTCACTACAGCCTCTGCCT
This sequence comes from Sapajus apella, assembly GCF_009761245.1. Taxonomy (NCBI): domain Eukaryota; kingdom Metazoa; phylum Chordata; class Mammalia; order Primates; family Cebidae; genus Sapajus; species Sapajus apella. Next base: position 9,927,829 of record NW_022436983.1, on the reverse strand, counting down.
CCCAGGATCAAGGGATTCTTGTGCCTCAGCTTCCTGAGTAGCTGGGATCACAGGCGCCCACCACCATGCCCAGCTAACTTTTGTATTTTGTAAAAGAGGTGAGGTTTTGCCATTTTGGCCAGACTGGTCTTGAACTCCTGACTTCAAGTAATCCTTACACCTCAGCCTCCCAAAGTGCTGAGATTACAGGCGTGAGCCACTGCACCTGGCCTAACTGCCAGTTTAAAAGCAATTTAGACCATGCCCCCTTTAAAAAATAAATCACATACCAAAACATTGTGGGATTCCATGAGCTAAGTGGACATTTCACCTAGTACTTTTCTTCTGCATTCATTGGCATTCTAGCGAGTCTCAAGGTTAAATTTGTCATAGTTTTCTTGTTTTAAAACTTTAGTTCTTAAAAGTCCCTTATTCCTAGTCCTAGATCCTTTCTGTTTTCAGAGTCATAGAAAACTATTAGCAAATCACTATGTTGCTGTTAAAAAAAAAAAAAAAAAAAAGTCTTAAGGTGACTTTCCTAAAAGCCAGAAGTTGGTATGATCAATTTCTTCCTTTTGTTTATTTTGCAGTATAGGTTCAGTGGCTTATAGATGATGACCAAGGGAATGTTCATTTATTAAAAACACTGGCGGGGCATGGTGGCTCACACCTGTAATACCAGCACTTTGGGAGGCTGAGGCAGGCAGATTGCTTGAGCCCAGGAGTTCAAGACCAGCTTGGGCAATATAGGGAGACCCCGTCTCTACAAAAAATTTAAAAAATTGGCCAGGCATGGTGGTATGTGCCTGTAGCTACTTGGGAGGCTGAGATAGTGAGGTGGGCTAGTGAGGCTTAAGTATGAGAGGTTGAGCCTGCAGTGAGCCATGATTGTGCTGCTGCACTCCAGCCTGGGCGACAGAGTGAGATCTTTCTCAAGAAAAAGGGGAGGGGGGAATCCTAAAGTAGTTCCTTTCAGCACTCCTTTAATAAAGGCATTTGTCAAGTAAAACCCATTTTTGGACTTGTGTCCTCATTCTTCTATGGGAAATGAAGAGTGTTTTTGTTGGTTTTTTTGAGACAGAGTCTCACTCTCTTGCCCTGCATGGAGTGCAGTGGTGCGATCTCGGCTCACTGCAACCTCCGCCTCCCGGGTTCAAGCGATTTTCCTGCCTCAGCCTCCTGAGTAGCTGGGACTACAGGTGTGTGCCGCCATGCCTGGCTAATTTTTTTTGTATTTTTCAGTACAGACAGCATTTTACCATGTTGGTCAGGCTGGTTCCGAACTCCCGACCTAATGATCTGCATGCCTTTGCCTCCCAAACTGCTGGGACTGCAGGCATAAGCCACTGTGCCCAGCCTTTTTTTTTTTTTTTTTGAGATGGAATTTTACTCTTGTTGCCCAGGCTGGAGTGCAGTGGCGTGATCTCAGTTTGCAAACTTCGCCTTCTGGGTTCAAGCGATTCCCCTGCCCCTGCCTCCCAAGTAGCTGGGATTACAGTGATGAACCACCATCCCCAGTAATTTTGTATTTTTAGTAGAGATGGGGTTTCTCCATGTTGGTCAGGCTGGTCTTGAACTCCTGACCTCAGGTGATCCGCCTGTCTTGGCCTCCCAAAGTGCTGGGATTATAGGTGTGAGCCACCATGCCCAGCTGGGTTCTTTATATTCATATACAGAGTGTGTGCACAGAAAATAAGCTGGAGAGGTTCAGTGTTAAGGAAAATCATCCAGAACTTGGAAATAAGGCAGAAGGATGACTAGATACCCTTTTATTGTCCTATTGAAGCATCATCTAACAGGCTTACCCAAGGATTATTAAACTCTCTAGGACATGGTTCTCAAAGTCTACTCCCCAAACCATCAGTGTCACTTAAGAACTTGTTAGAAATGCCACTTCTCAGGCTCCACCCAAGACCTACTAAGTAGGAAATCAGAGGTGGGGCCCAGCAGTCTGTTTTAACAAGTCCTCCAGCTGCTTCTGAGACAGCTAGTTTGAGAACTACCCTAGAGCAATGTACCTTTTTTTGACTTACTATTTATTATTTGTTAGGGCTTAGGCTTTGTGAAGTTACATGTTAATTGTAGATTTTTGCCCGTAAAAGATACAGATCATTTCTGTCAAATAGGAAAGGTTAACCCAAAGGTTATGGTTTTACTGTCCCATAGATGGTTAACTAGTTTTGTCCTTAACTTAGCAAACTTCTTTAAGAGATGGGGGTTTTGCTGTATATCGCCTAGACTAACTACAACTCTTGGGCTCAAGTGATCCTCCCATCCCAGCCTCCCACATAGTTAGGACCAAAGGCCCATAACACCATGCCTAGCTAATTTTTAAGTATTTTGTAGAGACAGGATCTCACCGTGTTGCCCAAGCTGGTCTGGAACTCCTGGCCTCAAGCCATCCTCCCACCTCAGCCTCCTGAGTAGCTGAGGACTACTGGTGCATGCACTGTCCCTGGCTCTTAGCAAAGTTATTTTAGCTTACCTCTTTTCCTCACATTCTCCTTTGAACTCGTGTTATTTCCCACTTGCTTGCAATGGAAATAACCATTTTCCATGGGGTAGAAGGGGTTCTGACTTTTTCTTTTAAAAGTTCCATATTCATTTTCTTAAAGAAATAAAAATAAGTAAATTAGTCAGTTTCCCCCCAAAAGTCTGAAATGTGTAAGACTAGAGTAACAGTTCTATTTGTTGAGAATGTAAGTGATATTGAGAAGATGGTAGGATTGTAAACCTGCCTCTCATCTGTGACATTTGGCTAGTACTGCCTAAGACACCTGTATTCAGTTGACTGTGTAGTATGCAGATCAGGGACCAATGGCTTTGCAAGCCATATAGAGCTTCTTTTGGAGGCAAGAAATTTTTTTTTTTTTTTTTTTTTAAACAGGGACTCACCTGAACCTAAACTTCCAAGGACAAAGAATTAACTCTTCTTTCATTAAACAACCTTTAGGTTGGATTTCTTGATTACTCAGAACATGGAATTTGCTTTTGTTTTTTTTCTTGTTTGGGTTTTAGGAGGCACCTAGAACAGTGTCTGTCTGGCCCAGTGTAAGCATTATGCATTAGCTTCAACTACCATTATTATTCATCTGTAAAATGGGACTAATAATAATACCCGCATTTTAAGGTTATAATGATTAGATTAGATAATAAATATAACATTTGTAGCACCCAGTAGTTAGCACATAATAGGCCATCAAATAGTATTATTTATAACACCTTAACAATAAACTAAAAAATGATCATAGTATGGAGATATGAAAATATTTTAAAATTATGCATAAAATACAGGCATCCCCAATTAAAACCGATGATTGTTTTATCTTGTTATCAAATAGTTGAGCTGCTACTCTTTTTAGTCCTGGGTTCTGTGTAAATAGAGACTACAATTGTGGGAAAGTGGCATAGAAATCAAACTAGAATGTGGAACTGCTTCACTGTTTAACCAGTTTCTTTGCAAAGGTAAACAGGAACGCTGTGTAATTCTACCACTTTCACATGTGAAATTTTCTTCTCATTTCATAGGAACCTTCAGAAACATCTGACCCAATTAGCAATTTTAGGAAATGTTAGTTCTGTTGTATAGAGTGTCTATCTGATTATCCAGTTTCCCACAGCTGCCTTTTGGGCTTATGCCTTGTTTTGAAATTTGTTTCATTGATCGTATCTCCTGTGCGATTAGGAGGCCTTTGGTGTGTTTGGGAAATGAAGCCCATGAGGATGAGTCCTGGCCCTAGGGGAAGAGGCTCAAGTAACATGTTCGTCTGTCTGCACTTGATGTGGGTATATTTGGTCCCATGGTGCTTGATGGGAACTTGATAGAAACAATGGGAAGGACACACTTCCTTCCTCCACTTTTGTGCAGTAATGACATTTCAACTTTAGAAGGCCAGTGGCCTCGTTATTTTGAAGGCAGGCCAAGAAATGTCCTAATGAGTATAAAACGTTCATTTTATCAGTGTTCTTGGGGGAGGAGTATTTATTTCATTATAGGTCACCACAGTGGTTATGTGCCTTTTTAACTATCAAGTGTCAGCTATTGCCAGAGTACTCCGTGTTCAAGATTTCTAATTACTCAGGTGCTATTGTGGAAAATATGTGTGTTTTAATAAAAATCTATTAAACCTATGTACTATAACTATAGCTGTTGTTAGGAATGAATTACATGCACATAGGGGCAGTTTTTCAAAGTTAGGACTGGGTATTTTATCCACAGCTACTCCATATAAAACTTATTGTTGGCTGGGTGCGGTGGCTCATGCCTGTGAGGCCGAGGTAGGTGAATCACCTGAGGTCAGGAGTTGGAGACCAGCCTGGCCAACATGGTGAAACCCTGTCTCTACTAATAATGCAAAAATTAACCTGGCGTGGTACCACACGCCTCCGATGCCAGCTACTCTGGAGGCTGAGCCAGGAGAATTGCTTTAACCTGGGAGGTAGAGGTTGCAGTGAGCCAAGATCGCACCATTGCACTCCAGCCTGGGTGACAAGAGCGAAACTCTGCCTCCAAAAAAAAAAGTTATTGTTAATAATTTATGGCCATATGTTTTTTAAAGAAAGTTTATAGGTACTCTTTAAGTGACATGCTTTTCCTGGAACTTTAAAAAAATGAATACAGTTATGTAATTTGAATATGGCTTTTCTTGTTTTTCTTGAAATTCTAGTAGAGACTTATTGTTTGTTTTCCAAAACTCCACTTGGCTAACGAGAATGTTATTCTTTAAGATATAGAAATTACCAAAGTTGTGTCACACGCCTATAATCCTAGCACTTTGGGAGGCCGAGGCGGGCAGATTGCTTGAGTCCAAGAGTTTGAGACGAGCCTATGCAACATAGGGAAACACCATCTCTACTAAAATCACAAAAAACTAGCCAGCCGTGGTGGCATGTGCCTGTAGTCCCAGTTACTTGGGAGGCTGAGGTGGAAGAATCACCTGAGCTTGGGAAGTTGAAGCTACAGTGAGCTGAGACTGACCACACCACTGCACTCCAGACTCTAGCTAGCCTGGGTAACTAGGGTGAGATCCTGTCTCAAAAAAAAAAGAAATTGCAAAAATTCACAGATCCCCAGTAGTCTTTGACCTCACCATGTGTACTGGCGCACGGTCTGGGCTTATTGCAACCTCCACCTTCCAGGTTCAAGTGATTCTTCTGCCACCATATCCCAAGTAACTAGGACCACAGGCACACACCACCACACCTGACTAATTTTTGTATTTTTAGTAGAGACATGGTTTTGCCATCTTGCCCAGTCTGGTTTTGAACTCCTGGCCTCAAGTGATCCACCCGCCTCAACCTCCCTAAGTGCTAGGATTATAGGCATGAGCCACTGTGCTCCACCTGAGCTCACCATAAATTCATTTGATTTATAGACTTTACATTAGGATCATTGAGAAGGAATTAAGGGCCATTAAACAAATTCAAAGTATGAAATATGAGCCAGGCATGGTGGTGCATTCCGGTAGTCTCAGCTACCCAGGAGGCTGAGACAAGAGGATTACTTGAGCTCAGGTGTTAAAGACCAGACGGGGCAGCATAGCAAGACCCCATCTCAAAATACACACACACACGCATATATATATATGAAATATGTAGATTTTTAGAAATAATGAAAGTAGGAGTTCTTTATAAAGGCTTTAAAATATCAATTCTTGAAGTAGCAATAATTTTAAAGTATCCAATTTGTGATAAATATGCCAAATATTATATGGGTAATCAGGGTCACATAAAATGTGATATACCTGTATCCTTGACTTCTGGTTGCTGAACTAACTGTATAAAAGCTGTATGTTGAACTCTGCCCCCTCATTTGTTTTTGTATGGTAATTTTTTTCCAGTTCACCCACAAATTGAGGTGAGGGTACACAAATTATTTAACCTTCCCTGACGTAGTTGAAATAGTTAAGATGCTGAAATTAAGTTGAGGTATTTAATTAAGATGCGCCTACTCTTTGTGACATAAAACAGGCTGTGGAGATAAATGCTAGGTGGTGGTGTTCTCCCACTTCATGGGATAAAACGTAGAGGGAAAGATTTTGCCTTTCTAAAAGGTCAAGATATCTGAGGTGCCGTTTTGGGAAGCCCTTACCTAAGATAATCCTAGAGGATCTCTTATATGGATGTATCATTGTCCCTGGCCTCAGCTTACCTTTCCCTGGAGAGTTCAGAGAATAAGTAAATGATCCTATATTAGAGGTGGAATGTGTCCCAGAGCCTTGTAGATAAAAAGAGGTTCTAAGAATAGGCTTCTGTTTAGTTTACTTCTCTCCATCTCTCTCTCTCTCTCTCTCTCTCTCTCTCTCTCTCTCTCTCAGAAGTTTAATTTACTTCTCTCTCTCTCTCAAACCTATCCTAGGTCTTTGGCTTTACTTGATTAAGATTTAAGAAGGAACTTCTTCAGCTTGAAACACCAGACCTTTTAAGGCATCAGACTTGTTTGTGGCAACTATTCAGAAGGAATGTATCTGTATGCATGAAGTGCAGCATAACATATTCTTTTTTTTTTTTTTTAACTTTTTTTCTTTTTCTTAGAAGAGACAATCAGTAATTTTTTTTTCTTTTTTTCAATATATTCTTTTAAAAGAATGAGCTTTAAAATCAGAATAGCTGGATGAAGTGGCTCATGCCTGTAATCCCAGCACTTTGGGAAGTGGCAGACGTGGGAGAATCACTTGAGGCCAGGAGTTTGAGACCAGGCTGGGCAACATAGAGAGACCCCATCTCTAACCAAAAAAAAAAAAAGGAAAAAAAAATTAGCTGGACGTGGTGGCATGTGACTATACTCTCAGCTGTTTAGGAGGCAGAGGTAGAAGCATCCCTTGCACCCAGGAGGTCAAAAGTACAGGGAGCCATGATCAGTCACACCACTGCACTCCAGCCTGGGTGACAGAGTGAGACCTTGTCTCAAAAAATAAAAATAAAAATCTGGAATAAATGGATTTGAATTCCTGGCTCTTCACTTATTTGTTCTATGACCTTGGGCAAGTCATTTAAATGAGTTGTGCTCTCAGGTTTGTTGTCTGTAAAACAGGAATAAAACTAGGAGTTTTAGAAGGATTAAATTAATTAATACATGCAAAGCACTTAAAAAGCTGTGTAGTAATTGGGCCGGGCACAGCAGCTCACTCCTGTAACCTTAGCACTTTGGGAGGCCAAGGCAGGTGGATTACCTGAGCTCAGGAGTTCAAGACCAGCCTGGGTAACACCGGTAAACCCCATCTCTACTAAAACACAATTAGCTGAGCAAGGCAGCGTGTGCCTGTAATCCCAGCTACTGAGGGAGGCTGAGGCAGGAGAATCACTTGAACCTGGGAGGTAGAGGTTGCAGTGAGCTGAGATCATGCTATTGCACACCAGCCTGGGCAACAGAACAAGACTCTGTCTCAAAAAACAAGAACAAACAAAAACTGCACAGTAGATAATAGATGTAGATGCTTAATAAATGTTACTAGCAGTAGTAATAGAGTTGTAGTAACAATAATTGTCATTTCTCTTGGAGTTAGGTCATTCATCTATCCCTACTGCTTTCCCATACTCCCCAAACATAGGCACACTGTTTACAAAGTTAAAACCTTTTTCTAAAATAGCGCTATTCAATAGAACTTTCTGCAATAATAGAAATGTCCAGGCCAGGCACGGTGGCTCATGCCTATAATCTCAGCACTTTGGGAGTCCAAGTCGAGTGGATCATGAGGTTAGGAGATCGAGACCATCCTGGCCAACACGGTGAAACCTTGTCTCTACTAAAAATTTAGAAATTAAGCCGGGCATGGTGGCTCATGCCTGTAATTCCAGCACTTTGGGAGGCCAAGGCATGTTGATCACTTGAGGTCAGGAGTTCAAGACCAGCCTGGCCAACATGGTGAAACCCCATCTCTACTAAAAATACAAAATTAGCTAGGTGGTGGTAGCTGTAATCCCAGCTCCTCCAGAATCGCTTGACCCGGGAGGCAGAGGTTGCAGCAAGCCGAGATCTCACCACTGCCTGCTGGATAGAGTGAGACTCTGCCTTAAAAAAAAAAAAAAAAAAAATTAGTTGGGCATGGTGGCACGTGCCTGTAATCCCAGCTACCCAGGAGGCTGAGGCAGGAGAATCGCTTGAACCTGGGAGGCGGAGGTTACAGTGAGCCAGGATCACGCCACTACACTCCAGTCTGACGACAGAGCAAGACTCCATCTCAAAGAAAAAAGAAAAGAAATGTCCTACGTCTGTGCTCTTCAGTTTGGTAACCACTGGCAACATGTGGCTAATGGTGACTGTGTTGGACAGTACAGATCTAAAGTGCCGTCTTTCCTCTAGTTTCATTATATGATATATTTTACCAACACTTTTTCAAATTATATGATATTTTTCCCCTTAAAAGATACATATTCTTTCTTTCTTTTTTTTGTTATTTTTTCTTTGAGACGGAGTCTTGCTGTTTCACTCAGGCTGGAGTGCAGTGGCGCAGTCTCAGCTCACTGCAACTCTGACTCCCAGTTTCAGAGAGTTCTCGTGCCTTAGCCTCCCAAGTAGCGGGAAATTACAGGTGTGGGCTCCTACGCCTCACTAATTTTTGTAGTTTTAGTAGAGACGGTATTTCACACCATGTTGGCCAGGCTGGTCTCAAACTCCGGACCTTAAGTGATCTGCCCCCCTCGGCCTTCCAAAGTGCTGGGATTACAGGTGTGAGCCACTGTGCCCGGCAAGAGGTATATATTCTTACATTGCATTTATAATTTCTTTAAGCCCTGTATCTCAAATCCAAATCCACATTCTAGTCTAGAAAGTTTCCATTACTACTTTGCTGAAGGCTGTGATATATTTTGTTTTTTCTTTTTTCTGTTTCATAGTACTGATAATTTCCAAGTTAGAGGCAAGAACTTGGAAGCTTTGTCTGGCATTTCACAAATTAAATAATTTTAGAGCAACAGTTGTGTTTTAACTAGACTAGTATATTACTTAGGTTTTCTAATTGGGGTAGAAGATAGATCCCCTAGGGGAGGTAAAAGTTTTTGACCAGGAACAATAAGGCTATATGAAGGACAACAGCCTCTTTAGTCACTATTCTTGTGGGATTTGAGGGTAAAGAAGACCTCAGCCAGTGTCTCAGCACTTCAGATTGATGTGGTAACTGTTGCCAGGGAAGATTTCTGGCTGGGTGAGGTAAATAATGCCTGTAATCCCAGCGCTTTGGAAGGCTGAGATAGAGGATCGCTTGAGGCCAAGAGTTCGAGAACAGCTTAAGCAACATAGCAAGACCCCGTCTCTACAGAAAATTTTTTAAATTAGTTGGATATGGTATTATGTGCCTGTGGTCTCTGCTATTCGAGCAGCTGAGGTGAGAGGATTGCTTCAGCCTGGGAAAGTCAAGGCTGCAGTAAGCCATGATTGTATCACTGCACTCTAGCCTGGGCGACAAAGCTAGACCCTGTCTGAAAATAAAGAAAGAAGGGGAGGGAAGGAGAGAAGGAAAGGAGGGAGGGAGGCAGGGAGGCAGGCTCATTTCTATGGTCAGATCCTGTGGTCTGGGATTAGTGTCGGTTTTATTTATTTTATTTTTATTTATTTATTTTTTTTGAGACGGAGTTTCACTCTTTGTTGCCCAGGCTGGAGTGCAATGGCGCGTTCTTGGCTCACTGCAACCTCTGCCTCCTGGGTTCAAGTGATTCTTCTGCCTCAGCTTCCCGAGTAACTGAGGTTACAAGCATGCGTCACCATGCCCAGCAAAATTTTTGTATTGTTACTAGAGACAGGGTTTCTCCATTTTGGTCAGGCTGGTCTCAAACTCCCGACCTCAGGTGATCCGCCCACCTCAGCCTCCCAAAGTGCTGGGATTACAGGCGTGAGTCACCATGCCCAGCCTAGTGTAGGTTTTATTAGGAAAGTATTCAAAGTAGCTGACACGGACAAGCACAGTGGCTCACATCTGTAATCTCAACACTTGGAAGGCCAAGGCGGCAGGATTGCTTGAACCCAGGAGTTTGAGACCAGCCTGGGCAACATAAGGAGACTCCATCGCTACAAAAAAATTAAAAAATTAGTAGGGTGTGGTGGTGCTTGCCTATAGTCCTGGCTATTTGGGAAGTTAAGGTGGGAGGATCCCTTGAGCCCAGGAGGTCAAGGCTGCAGTGAGCCATGATTGTGCCACTGCACTCCAGCCTGGGTAACAGCAAGACCCTACCTCAAAAAAAAAAAAAAAAAAAAAAGAAAAAAAAAAAAGAAAGAAAGGAAAAATAGTTGATGCCACTTGGTGTTCTTAGATGCTCACCCTGTAACCTTGAGAACTGGTGCCTTCTCAGTAAATCATATTGTTCCCATAAGTTAGATCACAAGAAAGACAGTTCTCTGCTCTACCTTCTCAACCTGGAGACTTTGTAAATGACACCAATAAAGCAATTTGAGCAGGGCTTTTCAAACGGCGTTCCCATAACCTGTTACTGAAAGGGGAAGCAAAGCTCTCCACCTAGATTGGAGCACCTCAACTGCTGTCAGGTTAATGTAGTGTTGGGATTCCTTCTGTTTGAGATATCCTTTGAAAATGAATCTTGCAGCTTTATTTATTTATGTTTTGAGACAGAGTCTCACTTTGTCGCCAGGCGCCAGGCTGGAGTACAGTGGCGCAGTCTTGGCTCACTGCAATCTCTGCCTCCTGGGTTCAAGCAATTCTCCTGCCTTAGCCTCCCGAGGAGCTGGGACTACAGGCACCCAGCTAATTTTTGTATTTTTTAGTAGAGATGGGGTTTCACCATGTTGGCCAGGATAGTCTCAATTTCTTGACCTTGTGATCCCCCTACCTCGGCCTCCCAAAGTGCTGGGATTTACAGGCGTGAGCCACCGCTCCCAGCCCCTGCAGCTTTAACCAAAAAGAAAAAAAAAAATTTAAAAAAATGTATTCTTGGCCGGGTGCTGTGGCTGATGCCTGTAATCCCAACACAAAATTTAGAAGGCCAAGGTAGGTGGATCATCTGAGGTCAGGAGTTTGAGACCAGCCTGACCAATATGGTGAAACCCTGTCTCAACTAAAAATACAAAAATTAGCCGGGCATGATGGCAGGTTCCTGTAATCCCAGCTACTCAGGAGGCTGAGGTGGAAGAATCACTTGAACCCAGGAGGTGGTTGAGGTTGCAGTGAGCTGAGATTGTGTAATTGCACTCCAGCCTGGGCGACACAGTGAGACTCCATCTCCAAAAAAAAAAGTATTCTGGTATTTACTGACGTGGATGTTGGGACAAGTTACTTTGGTCTTGAGTAAACTAAAGGTGACATGTAGAGTGAGGGATGGGGAGAAATAGCAGTTGTAGATTGTGGAAAAATTATGCTCCTGTTATTCCCAAAGTTTTCCAGCATAAGCCAAGCTTTGTTTTTTTCAGAATTTAGTCAGTATAGGCCAGAGGTCCAGCCTAGACGGTATTTGGTGTAAGGCTCATGGTTTCATTGGAATTCCTTCACATCAAGCCTTGAAAGTCTGCCCCATTTGTGCTAGGCTGAGGCCCTCTGGTTATGTGAAGCACATAGCTAGGGGCCTAGAGGTCCCTATGTTAACATTTGACTCACAGGACAAATCAGAATTGCATTCTGCCTCCTTTTTTACTTGTGTTCTGTAACAAGTTATTTTTAAGTTGCATCCAGACATCCAGTCTCTCTATATATTTCTCTGTGAATCCTCTACATTTTTTTTCTTTGTGACCTGTTGTTAGAGATGGGAAGGAGTGCTCATTTATTGAGCACTTACTATGTGCCAAGCATTGTGTTAGGTGCTTTAAATATACTATTTAATACTCAAAACTGCCTTATGAGATAGGTACTGTCATCCCTAATTTTAGGTGAGCAAATTATAAACATGAGAGAGGCTAAGTAACTTTCCTCTCAGATTTCTCTGTGTTAATAATAAAAGAGGTGTGAATTAGTGATGATTTTCTCTCTGACTCTCAAACCCAGTTTTCTTTTCACCTTTCCCCTGTACTTTCTAGTATTGCTTCCCCTTTTGTTACTCTTTCAGGGAAAGGTGATCTATGGAAAGCCTAACTACGGATTGTTGTGAGATCCTGAACCCTAACCATGGTGTTACTGACTTTTCCAGGCTCCTATCCTTCCCCCAAAGCTGGAGCAACTCTGGTCGTGTACAAGGACTTGCTAGTGCTGTTTGGTGGCTGGACGCGGCCAAGCCCTTATCCCCTACATCAGCCAGAGAGATTCTTTGATGAAATACATACTTATTCCCCCTCTAAAAACTGGTAAGTAACAGATAAACTCTTTAAATCTGGAAGAAAAGGCCTTAAATCAGTGGATTCTCGGTTTTTTTGTGTCAAGAGTCCTTTCGAGAATTAGATGGAAAGCTGTGAACTCTGTTCCCAGGAGAGGAAAAATGTACATATACACAGATTTTACCAACAGTTTTAGAGAGTTTATAGGAATCCTAGAACCCTGCATTTAGAGCCCTTATTCTAAAGAGAAAAAGTAGAAGAGATTTATTCCTCTTCCAAGAAAAATGAATGAGCCAGTTGAAGAACAGCGAGCTCTTCAGCTTTGGCTGCTAACACTCCAGGAGTGCTATAGATCCAGATGGTTTCTTACTCCTGACTGTGTCTCCAAGACAATTCCTGTGTCTGAATTGTTTTTCAAACGTATATGTTTTAATGACAGCAGCTGCTGTTTCTTGTAATGGAATACTTAGTACATGGTGCTCGTTAGCTGTTACTGATCAGGACCATAGACAGGTAGCAGGTAGCAAGTGGTGCTCTGTCAGCAAACCAGGCCAAAGCAGCCAAGAAGCCATGACCCTGTCCCTTGTCATCGTCTTCTTATCTCTCTCCCTCCAGACCATTTACATTCCGAGTTTGAAACTGAAGATAACTTTAAGCAAACTTTTGCCAAGTTTGTAGGAAAGGCATAAATACCTCATACCATTTATTAGCCCAACAAATCTCTGCTGAAGCTGATAGGATTATCACTTTACATGGATGCCTACTCACTGTTTTTCACCTCAAACACATAAAGTGTGTGGTGCTGACTTCTTGGCTTCCTCCTGTCTTTTTACATTAGGTGGAACTGCATTGTGACAACCCATGGGCCACCTCCCATGGCTGGCCACTCCTCCTGTGTGATAGATGATAAAATGATTGTCTTTGGTGGCTCTTTAGGATCCCGGCAAATGTAAGTACATTTGGTTTGTTCCATATGAGCCCAAAGGTAAATACTGCTGGGAATAACAGGTTAAAAATGTGAATTAGGGGCCAGGCAGGGTGGCTACGCCTGTAATCCCAGCCCTTTGGGAGGCCAAGGTGGGTGGATCACCCGAGGTCAGCAGTTCCAGACCAGCTTGATGAACATGGCAAAACTCCATCTCTACTAGAAATACAAAATTTAGCAGGGCGTGGTGGTGCACGCCTGTAGTCCCAGTTAGGAGGCTAAGCCAGAAGAATTGCTTGAACCTGGGAGGTGGCAGTTGCAGTGAGCCAAGATCTTGACATTGCACTCTAGCCGGGGCAACAGATCAAGACCCGTCTCAAGAAAAAAAAAACAAAAGTGAGTTAGGGTCAGTATTCCTGAGCATGGCTCTAATTAATCCAGTTAGTTACCTCATCCTAGCATTCTGTTCTTTGATCCCTTAATCACAGACCAATAAGTTAGGAAATTTGATCTATAAAATCATAGTTGTGGCTGTCCACGGTAGCTCATGTCTGTAATCCCAGCACTTTGGGAGGCCGAAGCAGGCAGGTCACAAGATCAGGAGTTCGAGACCAGCCTGGTCAGCATGGTGAAACCTCGTCTCTACTAAAAATACAAAAAATTAGCCGGGCATGGTGGTGCGTGCCTGTAAACCCAGCTATCTGGGAGGCTGAGGCAGGAGAATTGCTCAAACCCAGGAAGCAGAGGTTGCAGTGAGCCGAGATCACACCACTGCACTCCAGCCTAGATGACAGAGTAAGACTCTGTCTCAAAAAAAAAAAAAAAAATATTTGTATTGCATCTCTTTGACACAGAGTTTTATTTAGTGGGATCAAATTCTGATGGAACTTCTGCCTTGCCTGCTGTACTGTGCCTACAGAAGGCCAACTTCCAAGAAACTGAGTGCTTTTACTTATTGTATTACCCAGCTCTTACCCTTTTGGGCTTTAGAGGAGGAGCGGGGAGATTGATAGGACAAGTGGCAATAGTGGGCCCTCCAAATGTGATGGATTGGTTGAACCACCTGTAAAGGGCATGGAAAGAAAGAAAGAAGGAAAGAAAAGAAAACAAAAAGGCTGGGCACGGCGCCTCACGCCTGACACAGTTTTCTTGCTCCTACCCAATCCACAATGCATCCCTTTTTTTTTTTTTTTAATTCTCCTGCCTCCGCCTCCTAAGTAGCTGGGATTACAGGCACCTACCACCACGACCAGCTAATTTTTGTAATCCCAGCACTTTGGGAGGCTGAGACAGGCGAATCACTTGATGTCAGGAGTTTAAGACCAGCCTGGCTGACATGGTGAAGCCGCATCTCTATTCAAACTACAAAAATTAGCAGGGCATGGTGGCAGGCGCCTGTAATCCCAGCTACTCAGGAGGCTGAGGCAGGAGAATTAAAAAAAAAAAAGGGGGGTGGGGAGGGATGCATTATGGATTGGGCAGGAGCAAGAAAACTGTGTCAGGTGTGACACTTCTGTGAGGTCATTCTCCCTACCTCCTGTCCTCTCCACTTCTGGCCATAACTGTTCAGCTCAAGCCGTAGCCAAGAGCCAGAGCATTCCATCTGTATCACTGTCTGTCTGATTCAGTGGTAAAAGCAGTCGTGGTCATTCTCACTGTGCTCTGAAGTAGAAGTTGATGAGCTGTCAGCAGCAAGACTGTCCCACTCCTGTCCTCCCTTAGGGTATTTTCATCTTCATACTTTAAAACAGTTCTGGAGAGAGATGATAGGAGCTACTCTCCCAATGACAGAGTTTAGGATTTCAGATGTTAGAACTATTATTCCTGTATTCCTGTGTGTGAATCAATGACCTTAAATGACCATAAAAGAGATGCTGCCATCCAGGAGTCTGTCCTTGTCTTGTTTGTCCCTTGAGGGTTAGAGATGCCAGTTTGTCCTTGATAAAACTGCAGCTTTCATTAGCCACTGTAAAATTACTTTTTGTAGCCAGAATCGATAAAGCTTTTAACTCCTGGACAATGATTAAGCTGGCTTTTGAATCATTTTTTTCTCTTCCTTGAGGTTTTTGCTTTCGAAAGACTATAGCTTGACCAGTATCTATTTCCTGCTGTCACCAATTAACCATTTTTTTACTCATCTGCTTTTACTTTAGTTAATGGATGGTTACAAAATCATCATCTCATCAGGTACTAGTTTGGGGATGCAGACATGGCTCAGATGAGGCCTTGTGGAAAGAGCAGAGGGAATGTCTCAGGATGACTGCTAGGGAAAGTAGGGGAAGAAAAATACAGTGTAAGTGCTAACTAGGACCATAACACTTTGCTGGGCATCTTTATAAAGGTCCCTTCATTATTATCAGCTCTCCAGAGTAGTAACAGTATTTTCATTTTATAGATAAGGCCAGAGTTAGAGAAAATTAAGTGACTTGTTCAGGGAACAGAGCTGGGATTCAGCAACATGGTCTTTCTGGTTCTGAAGGCCCTGAGCTCTGAATAGGCCATCTCTAAAACCTCCTCCAGCCCACACAGTCTGTGAAAGTAAAAATGGTGCAAGTTTGCCAGATGGGCACAGGCATGAGGAACTCCCCTGCCACCACTGTGGTCCCTGGGAGCTCCTAACTCCCTTTATCCTTCTGTCCTTGATTCACAGGAGCAATGATGTCTGGGTCCTTGACCTTGAGCAGTGGGCGTGGTCCAAGCCGAACATCTCCGGCCCCAGTCCTCATCCTCGAGGTGGCCAATCTCAGGTGCTCAGGAATTAAAATAACTATTCAGCAAACACTGTAGCATCTTTCAGTTAGGACGGGAGAGGGAGGAGGGAGTCAGGTAAGATGCCAATATGCACTAAGCCAAAGAAAATGTGTCATTCTTTTTTATTGGTATTTATTTTTCAACTACTGATGGGTCATATTATTGATAGCGGTTTTATATTATGCTCCTTCCCAAAGCATTTACTTTGCTGTGTCATTTCGCAGGAGAATCCTGCATTTTACATGGTTGACATCCATGTTAATATTTGATCAACAAAGAATGTATCCTTTCAGGTGATCTATCAGCAGTTTGTTCACAGGGATCAGAATTGGCATGTTTTTAGGAGAATAGGGAGGTTATGGTAACTAGAACATTCCCATTAGGGAGCTAGGTAGGCTATTTTCATATACCGGTGAAGCATAGAAAGTCAGAAACCTGTGTCTTTGTAGGTTTATTTTCAATGTCTTCCCTTCCCCAGATTGTCATAGATGATGCAACTATCTTAATCCTCGGAGGGTGTGGCGGTCCCAATGCTGTGAGTATTGCTTCTGTGGCATTCCCATGTGCATGCTGCTAAGTATTTAAAACCTGTTTCCCCTGTCTTATTTTGTAGGAGTATACAGGACTATTTCCATGGCATTTTAATTTTGGGAATGCTTTTTGGGTATAGGCTTTGTATTTTCTGACCTTTGTTTCTGGTTTTTTTTTGTTTTGTTTTTTTGTTTGTGTTTTTTTTTTTTAGGGTTGGGGGATCCTTTTCATCAGAGATAGTTGTCTCTTTAATATTCATATCTGTATTCTTCCTATTCCTATTTCCTCTTTAAGCTGTATGGTTTATTGCTATCATTTTTCCAAAGGGGAGAGGGCAGTGGGACAAAAAAGCAGGTTGATAACTGCCCGAGCTCACACAGAATCTAAGAATGCAGATTCAGAAAGACATGGGTGGATATGTCTTCTTTATCCTTCCTTCAACCCCCAGTACGCACACATAACACTATGGGCAAGAGTCAAAACCACTTACAGTTGATTCATGGGTCACAAGCACAATGCCATGTGCTAAGCCAGTGGTAATATGTGATGAATGAAAACATACATGGACGCATGCACAACTGAATAATTAACTGAGGATTTTGCTAGTCCTTCTCAAGAGCCCATATCCTTTCAAGACCAGACAGGACAGATTTGAGACTGCAGCTGTGTGTGTGTGTTTTGGAACACATATCACACCTGACTCCTCCTACTGGTTTTTCTCTTACAGTTGTTCAAGGATGCTTGGTTGTTGCACATGCATTCAGGTCCTTGGGCCTGGCAGCCACTCAAGGTAGAAAATGAAGAGCATGGGGCCCCAGAACTGTGGTGTCATCCAGCTTGCCGGGTAAGCAGGGAGCTGTCAGGCCAGCAGGAGGACAGGTCCTCAATTGGAAAACCAAATTACTTTGTCAGGTTTCAAAGAAATTTGTACAAAAATAGAAAACACCTTGGTATCACAAAAGAGGTGAACATTAGCCATAGCTCCTTTGGCATTTTTCACTAAATGGGAAAACTTATGGGGGCCCCACTCATTTGGTAAGTCCCAACTATAAGCATCTGTTTGTCTGTGAAACTTTCCCTGGAGTCCTTCTCCTTCTAACAAAAACTGATCGTTCCCTTCACCCCACCCATTCTATAAACATAACTCTAATAACAGCATATGTCACACAAAGCAAGAATTGTTCTCATGTCTGACTTCTAGCCTAGACAGCAGACTACATCCTTTTCATCTTCATATCTCAGGTACCTACAAAATGCCAGGCACATTGCAGATGCTCATGATAAAATGTTTAACAGTTGAATGAACAATCAGAATCATAGAAGAGTCTGTGAGCACTGGTCCTTTGTCTTCCAGGTGGGACAGTGTGTGGTGGTCTTCAGCCAGGCTCCTAGTGGGAGAGCCCCACTCAGCCCCAGTTTGAACTCTCGCCCATCACCTATCAGTGCCACTCCTCCAGCTCTAGTTCCCGAAACCCGCGAGTACCGCTCTCAGTCTCCAGTAAGAAGCATGGATGAAGCTCCTTGTGTTAATGGCCGATGGGGAACACTGAGACCCAGGGCTCAAAGGCAGACTCCTTCGGGTTCCCGGGAAGGGAGCCTTTCCCCAGCCAGAGGAGATGGCTCTCCTATCCTCAATGGTGGGAGTTTGTCTCCAGGAACAGCAGCTGTGGGTGGCTCTTCTTTGGACAGTCCTGTACAGGCAGTATCCCCAAGTACTCCATCTGCTGCTGAAGGATGTGACCTAAAAATGGGACTTTCTTTGGCCCCCCGACGAGGATCACTACCAGATCAGAAAGATCTGAGATTAGGATCCATAGATCTGAATTGGGATCTGAAACCTGCTTCCAGTAGCAATCCCATGGATAGCATGGACAACAGGACAGTTGGGGGAAGTATGAGACACCCTCCTGAACAGACAAATGGTGTGCATACCCCACCTCACGTGGCCAGTGCCCTTGCAGGGGCTGTCTCCCCAGGTGCCCTGCGTCGGAGTCTGGAAGCCATCAAAGCGATGTCCTCCAAAGGCCCCTCGGCCTCTGCAGCACTAAGTCCTCCTCGTGGGTCTTCTCCAGGCTCTCCTGGGAGCCAGAGCTTGAGCAGTGGAGAAACAGTGCCCATCCCTCGTCCAGGGCCAGCCCAAGGAGATGGACATTCCTTACCTCCCATTGCCCGCCGCCTGGGCCACCACCCTCCACAGTCCCTAAATGTTGGCAAACCCCTATACCAGAGTATGAACTGCAAGCCCATGCAAATGTACGTGCTGGACATTAAAGACACCAAGGAGAAGGGGCGGGTCAAATGGAAAGTATTTAATAGCAGTTCTGTGGTCGGACCTCCTGAAACCAGCCTGCATACCGTGGTACAAGGCAGGGGTGAACTCATCATATTTGGAGGACTCATGGACAAGAAACAGAATGTGAAGTACTATCCAAAAACAAACGCTTTGTACTTTGTACGAGCAAAGAGATAATGTGTTCTAAACCCCTTTCCTTTTCTGTGGCTTTTAATTTGGAATTTTCCAATGTGTAAGCATTTGGACTAAGAATGGGAAAACAAAATTACTCCCAGAAGCCAAAACTGTTTCATTCCCAACCGAAGTCACTCCAGGCTGGGATCAAATCTCCATTAAGAAAAAAAATTATATATAAATATAAATATATATATATTATATAGCCAACTCTGTTTACAAAAAGGGAGAGATCTCCATCCTGGTTCAGATAAAATTGTTGCTGTGTTTTAGCAGGGGCTGTGCTGCCTTTTTCTACTTTGCTGGTAACTAGACCAAGAAGTTAGGGAACAGACTAACTAACATCAGTAACTTTCCAAAAGAAGCTGAAGAGCCCCCCTGTAAATCTTTATGTTGCCTTCTTGGAGTTAAAAAATGAAAGGGCATATGTAAGTTGCAAAGGTGGAGGTTTTTGGACTCATGCTTCAGGTGCTGGCAGGGTAAAAGTAACTGTTCTTCCCCTTCTCTTAAAACCACAGAGGACCTGTGACAACTCTGCAGAAATGCCAATGCCTGACCCCTTTCTGCCCTTTATGGCCGAGGAAAGTTACCCAACAAGGGATTTTATTCCACATTTGTGTGCCAGGTCATCGTGAAATAATGTTGATGCAGCCGACCTCTGAAAGCCTAGTGTCCATTGGTCTTTGGAGGGCTTCTTAACGTGTCTCAGAAAACATTTTGTGTTTGATAGTGGAAATTTCTGACAATCAATTGTATTTGGTTGCAAGTTGCCAAAAAACATATTTATTCTTCTTTTTCTTCTCTTAGCACATGGTACTTGGAAACTGCCTTTTCCATGCACTTACAGGCTGCTTTTTCCCTTTATCTTTTTTTTTTTTTTTTTTTTTTTTTGGCATATGTGGATTTTTTTTTTTTTTTTGAGTCCTAAAACCTTCTCACTTTCTGTTTATTTTTCAAAGCTCAGGTGCCTACAGAAATCAGAAGCTTTTTTATTTTTAAGATGGAGTTTTGTTCTTATCTCCCAGGCTGGAGTGCAGTGGCGCGATCTCGGCTTACTGCAACCTCCACCTCCTGGGTGCAAGTGATTCTCCTGCATCAGCCTCCTGAGTAGCTGGGATTACAGGCATGCACCACCATGCCCAGCTAATTTTCTATTTTTAGTAGAGACAGGGTTTCTCCATGTTGGTCAAGCTGGTCTCAAACTCCTAACCTCAGGTGATCTGCCAGCCTTGGCCTCCCAAAGTGCTGGGATTATAGGTGTGAGCCACCACACCCGGCCCAGAAATCAGAACCTTCTTAGAAATACTTGTGGAACCCTTTCCCTGGTGTCACTAGGAGGGAATTCTAAGATGCCAATATTGTGAGAAATCTTTAAAGCATCAAAAGATACTGTTTTTTCGCAATGGGCTTGTTTTTACTTCCAAAGCACATTGAGCATCCTCATCCCATATTTGTAGAATGTGGAAATTGATTCTGGAAGGGAATTCCAATAACAGTTCTTTTTAGAAATTTTTTTTTCCTTGTTGTGACAAACATTCCTCTTCCTGGCTGTTGGCAGGTGATGGAGTTGAGAATCATGTACTTGACTTCTTGACGCATGGCTGACCTCAGGAACAGCTCCATCCTTTGCGCTTGTCTTGTTCATGTGTCACTCAAATAGGCCCTGGGTTTTTACTTTCACTTCATTTCTGAGATTAACGTATAACGAACTAGAGCATTTCTTTGCTTGATACAGAAAGTTGCTAGTCTCAGCCATGGCCTGGGCATAGGAGATGTCAAAATAAGTTTATTTCAAATGGCACCATTTAAATAGGGATTTTTGGTGATGTCTCATCAGTGGAAAGAGGATTCTTGTTTTGCCCTTAGGATTTAAACCTCAAAACATCACCTTTCCCGCCCTGACACTCCCCTTTTTCTTACTAGCGTTTCTCAGGCACAAGCCTACTGCAGCTGGTCCTGGGTCCTGGTTTTCAGCCAGCATCTAGCAGCCTAAGTGCACCGATAAGTGTATTTTCTCCCGTTACATCATGCTGAATCCCTTCCCTTAGCCATTAGCTTTTACGATGCTGTCTTGGTAGGAAAGCCACCCTGGTGCCAAGCCTAGCTTGTGGGGAGAGGTATGTGTTCCAGAAACTGCTCTCTGTTCCCTTCAATAAGGAAACGACTTGCGTCTACTTACGCGGCATCCAACTACTCGGAGCTCCGCACTTTCCTGACTTTCGGGCTCTGGCTCTGTTGCCAGTCCTTGCTTGGCAAAGACCATGTGGGGTCCTTATTTACAAGGGAAAGCTGGGCCAGAAGGTTAGCAAGTCAGGTGTTCCCACTGTTGCCGTACCTCGTGTAGGACATTGTGTCTGTGCATGGACAGTGCCTCCAAACTCAGTAGTTCCTATCTAAAGTATATTAGGAACCTGAAAGTTCAGAATCTCAACCTTATAGTCTTTCCCTTAGTCCTGTGGCCTTCCTAAGCCAGCCTTTAACGTGTTGATTCCTTCCACTTCCCCCAAGTAGGCAGGCAACAGAGATGTCGACTGTCTTAGAAAGTAATCTGGTTCCTCTGAACTCCATTGAATTCCAGTATGACCCAACTGACTGGAACTAGACTTGTTTGCTTACAGATTTTTAAGAAAAATCTACCTTGTCTGCCCCCATCGTTGTTGGTTGTGGTAGCTCCTGGGCCCTGTGGGCGTGTACCATGGGAAAGTGACTCAACACAGTGAAGGTGATTGTCTCCTCCGGCCTCCTGAAGCCACCTGTGCAGTGGAACTTGAGGCGTCTGAGCTGAGGTGAGCATTTCCACAACGCCGTGGATGCTGCGGTCAGATCAGATGTGGACCATGACTCCATTTTTCGCATGATACCAATTTTGTCTTAAAATTCACTGAAAAAAAAATGAGGCTAAATGTTTTTGTTACCCCTCAGGAACACCTGAAGCAGATATTTATCAGTATGTAAGTATTTAAGATTCATTTTGTTTCTACTTGAAGCTTTAACCCCTTCCGTTCCTGCAAGTGTGCCTTTTGAGAGCTCCCATGTCCCAGTGACTTACCGGCCACCTTGTTGACCTTATGTAAGAATTTTAGTCTCTCCCTACCCTCTTGGACAGAGTTTCCTGTTCTGTCATTTCACAGGTTATGCAGCAGAGAGGGTTCTGTGTTTTCATTCGTATTTCCACCCTTTACTTGGTTGGTGGACTCCACAACTCCAACCTGCCCCCACACTTTGGGAGCACAAATTTGGTGTCGAAACAAGCTTAAGTTTCATTTTAGGGCAATACTGTGCTTAGTCTCCTCCCAGCCCTCTGTGGATTGATTTGATTTTAATGTTCAAGTTTTATAGCAAGAGCTGAAAACCATGAACTATTCTGGGAACTGTGTTGGAATTCTAAAATAAAAGAGGAGGAGGAAGAAGAAAAGCAACCTAGGAAGTCTTGACTTTGGAGGACAGAAAGCCACCAGCCAATGGAGAACAAAGAGATGCTTCCCTTTCCTTTCACCTTGTCGCTCTGGGTTTCCTTCTGCTTCACTCTTTTTCTTCCCCTTAAAAGTGGTATTCCTGGTTGGTCTGTCTGTCTTGTCCTTGTCCTTGTGGTGATCCTGGCATGGTGATGTGCTCTGCTTTGCATTTTCCGTGGTCTCTTAACGAGCGTAGAAGTCAGTGGGGAGGATGTAAACATGCCTGGGGGTAAGGAACTTGACCTTCCAGGCCTGCATACCATGTAGCCTCTCCATGAACTGCAGAAGGCATGTTCTGCATGGTTACCAGTAATTGGCTCCCTCTCACCATGTTCACTGTCAAATGAGAGCGAACTTTAGGTGTTGGCTCCATTGTACTCTCTACTCGCTCTGCTCCCCTCCCTCCAACCAGGGTTCATGTCAGTGCACACCCCATGTGCCCTGGCGAAGCTGGTGCTGTGAGTGATGCTTCCCATACAACTCAGGGATGCCGGGTGGCTTACCCTGAGATAGTCATTTTAGGCACATAACAGTGTAGGAATGAAAAATGGATTTCATTGATATTTAAATCTCTGTCAATTTTGTTTTTTGTTAATGTTTTCCCCTGATGACTTTTTAGCAATTTAACAAATAAAGTAAAATGGACAATTGTCTTAACTGTTTCATTAGCAAACAAAAAAATAAGAGGTCTGGTCGGGCGTGATGGCTCACGCTTATAATCCCAGCACTGGGAGGCCGAGGCGGGCGGATCATGAGGTCAGGAGTTCGAGACCAGCCTGGGCAACACAGTGAAACCCTGTCATTACCAAAAATACAAAAATTATCTGGGTGTGTTGGCAGGTGCCTGTAGTCCCAGCTACTCGGAGACTGAGGTAGGAGAATCGCTTGAACCCAGGAGGCGGAGGATGCAATGAGCCAAGATTACACCACTGCAGTCCAGCCTGGGCAACAGAGTTAGACTTTGTCTCAAAAAAAGAAATGTTGAACACAGTGGCTCATGCCTGTAATCCCACTACTTTGGGAGGCTGAGACAGGAGGATCACTTAGGCCAGGAGTTTGAGACCAGCCTGGGAAATATAATGAGACCCTGTCTCTATGGAAAAAAAAAAAAAAAAAAAAAAAGCCAAGCATGGTGGTGTATGCTTGTGGTCCCAGCTACTCAGGAGGCTGAATGGGAAGATGACACTTGAGCTAGGGATGTCAAGACTACAGTGAGCCATGATTGTGCCACTGCATGCCAGCCTGGACGAGAAAGTAAGACCGTTACCAAAAAAAAAAGAAAAATTGTCTTGATGGGAAACAGTTGAGGTTGGAGATTGAAGTTAGAAGCACAGTAGTTGGAAAGAGATACCTTCTCTAGGGGGGTTGTGTTTTCAGCCAGAGGTGGAGAGTTGCCATTCCTTGGGAACAATGCCGTTTAATAATAAAGCAGCTCCCTCCATCACGCTTGAAGGGCTTTGTGTTTCAGAGCCTGGGTGCCAGCCTGCAGTGGAGACATAAGAGTGGTAATGATCTTGGAACAGAGGCCCAGAGACCAGGACATCATTTGCACCTTCCGTGGTCTCCGAGGCAAAGACAAAGACACAAGGCCCCAGGGGCGTGAAGCAGCACGGCAGACAGTGGTTTGGAACACAGTCCTGAAGCTCCGAAGGCCTATGGCTTAGTCCTGCCTTTCCCTATTTACTACTTAACCTTGGATACAAGTTTCCTCATCTGTAAATGTAGTTGCTTCCACCTTATAGGAGCCTGTGGGTTAACTGAGGTTGTATGTGAAAAGTGCTAGCACAGTGCCTGGCACATAGTAAGTTGGCAGCCACTGCCTTCCACTGCAGGCCAGCACAGCATTCCCCAGCCAGGGTTTTTCTTTTTCTGGATACTAAAGGGCTAGAGGGCTGGGCACAGTGGCTCACACCTGTAATCCCTGCACTTTGGGGGGCCAAGGTGGGTGGATCCCTTGAGGTCAGGAGTTCAAGACCAGCCCGACCAACATGGCAAAACCCCGTTTCTGCTAAAAATACAAAAGTTAGCCAGACATGGTGGTGCATGCCTGTAATCCCAACTACTCGGGGGTCTGAGGGAGGAGAATCATTTGAACCTAGGAAGTGGGGGCTGCAGTGAGCTGAGATTGCGCCACTGCTCTCCAGCCTCGGCAACAGAGCAAGACTCTGTCTCCCATCAAATAAATAATAAAGGGCTAGAGGCCTGTGCACATTTGGGTGCAAACTGAAAACCTGGCTGAGGAAGAGGAGGCAGTGCAGGAATCAGTGAGCCCCTCAGCCCAAGCTTTTGCCTTCATTACCCCTCTAGTGAGCCTGAGAAAGTTTCCTGGAAGTGGTAGGCTTTGAGCACCCCCAGGTCCAGGCACAACAGGAAGCATCCACCAAAATTTTCCCCATGAAAATCCCCCAGGCTGGCCTCTGCGTGATGCTACCGCACACGACTGGGGCTTACCTGTGCTCTACGCCTTCTCACCTCCCCCTGGCCAAGGAGAGCCTCCCAGCTAAGTGCCACCTTCTGGTCTCAGTGGCCATTACTACTCCTCTTCCTACAAGCTGCCAGCATGCCAGTGGATGCTATGTGAGGTGACAATTTGACCACAGCTGGAAGTGTTCAAACAGGATCTGATTACCTGCATGGGAGGAGACGACAGAGACAGTTTATGCATCAGATCAAGAATGGAACCAAGGAAACCCTTCATGCCATTTCAATTTTTTGAGACAGAGTTCTATGGACTCAGAAGGGACTTGGAGGCAGTAGGACAGACATAGGTTCAAGAGCTGTCACTTTGAGCTGTAGCAAGTCATCCCACCTCATTGAGCCTCAGTTTTATCAGTAAAATGGCAACGATGCCAGCCAGCCTCACAGGTTAGCAACTTAGCTGGAACCGGCCAAGAATCAGCCGGGCGCAGTGGCTCATACTTTGGGAGGCTGAGGCGGGCGGATCACTTGAGGTCGGGAGTTCAAGACAAGCCTGACCAACATGTGAAACCCTGTCTCTACTAAAAATACAAAATTAGCCAGGCATGGTGGCACATACCTGTAATCTCAGCTACTCGGGAGGCTGAGGCAGGAGAATCCCTTGAACCCGAGAGGCAGAGGTTACAGTGAGCTGAGACGGCGCCATTGCACTCCAGCAAAAAAAAAAAAAAAAAAGAATCTTTAATCCATTGGGAGGGTGTGATTCCCCAAAAGGCCACCCGAGGGCACCCTGTGAAAGGCTTCAAGGGTGCTTGGACGATCTGTTGGAGGCAGTCTTGAAAAGGAAAGCAGATGGGCAGGAGGAATAAAACGTTTGCCCGTTTCTCCCCTCCCTCTGTCAGTTAAGCCTGGGTGGCACCCCAGCTGGCCTACCTGCCTTCCCTCCCCCAGCCCCTCGCTGTGGGAAAATTACAGTCTTCCCCATGGGGCTGGGCTCTAGGTCCAGAACCTGTCGGCATGCACAAAGCCAAGCTCATGTCTTAAATAAATGCCAAAAAGTCCTAGCAGAATGTGTTCTGCAGCCACCAGGGAGCCTGTCTGCCCACCCACTGCAAGGAAGAGAAGGAGGACTCCTTTCCAGCAGAAGCCTGGGAGAGGGAGGAAGCTCCTGCCCCAAGACATACTGGAGCCCATTGGCAAGGCCCAGGAAGCCTGCGACTGGCTGGGGGACTATTCCCTCTCAGCAGGCATTCCCTGAGCACATGTGACCCCTGAGGCACTGGGGCATACAGAAGACACAAAAGAGGCCCACCCATGAAGGAGCTCGCAGCCTAATCACAAACCAGGGAGGCGTCACATGAGCTAAACAAAAATGACAAATCCTGAGCTTCTAAGGTCAAGATAGGAGGCCAAGTGCGGTGGCTGGCGCCTGTAATCCAGCACTTTGGGAGGCTGAGGCAGGCGGATCACGAGGTCAGGAGTTTGAGACCAGCCTGGCCAACATGGTGAAACCCCATCTCTACTAAAAATCCAAAAAACATTAGCTGGGCGTGGTGGTGGCATGTGCCTGTAATCCCAGCTACACGGGAGGCTGAAGCGGAGAATTGCTTGAGCAGGGGAGGCGGAGGTTGCAGTGAGCTGAGACCGTGCCACAGCCCTCCAACCTGGGCAACAGAGCGACACTCCATCTCAAAAAAAGGAAAAAAAAAAAAAAAAAAAAAAGGAGAGAGATCCAAGATGGCTGATCACTAGCAGCTCGGGATTGGAGCTCCCAGTGAAAGCGCAGAGAATGAGAGGACGCCACACTTTCAGACGACTTTTTGTTACTCACGGACCAGGAGATTCCCAGCGAAGGAGCCCCACGGGTCACCAGCACGACTCTTGTGGCCAGCGCAGTGGTTCATGGTGCAGAGTAAATGGGACTGGGTCCCCTTTTGGCCAACGTTTGGAGCTCCGGGAAGGCAGAGTCGCCTATTCAGCTGATTGAAGGACGGACTCGAGAAGGAAGCCAGACTGGAGATTCCCGGGCAGAAAAGCACCATCAATCTTAACGCCGCTGTTTTGACCGACGCAGTGGGTTGCTCAGATTTTAGCACTGGGAATCAACAAGTTGGACGTCCACTCAGAAACCTAATTAGAAAGTTGGTAATTACAAAGATGACAGATGGATAAATTTATAACGAAGGGAAGAAACCAGCCTAAAAAGGCTGAGAATACCCAAAATCAGAACGCCTCTCCCTCTACAGGGGATCACAGTTCCTCATCAGCAACGGAACAAGGCCTGATGGAGAACGAGTGTGTTCCATTAACAGAAGCAGGCTTCAAAAGGTGGGTGATAAGAAACTTCTGTGAATTAAAAGAACTTGTTCTAACCCAATGCAAAGAAACTAAGAACTCTGAGAAAAGGTTTGACGAAATGCTAACAATAGACAATTTAGAGAGGAATATAAGTGAATTAATGGAGCTGAAAAACAACATGAGAACTTCGTGAACTATGCACAAGTTTTAACCGCCGAATTGATCAAGCAGAAGAAAGGATATCAGCGGTCGAAGACCAACTTAATGAAAACGAGAAGATAAGATTAGAGAAAAAAGGATAAAAAGGAACGAGCAAAGTCTCCAAGAAATGTGGGACTATGTGAAAAGACCTAATCTACGTTTGATAGATGTACCTGAATGTGACGAAGAGAATCAATCCAAGCTGGAAAATACGCTTCAGGATATTATTCAGGAAAACTTTCCCAACCTAGCAAGGCAGGACAATATTCAACTCCAGGTAATACAGAGAACACCACAAAGACATTCCTTAAGAAGACCAACCTCAAGGCACATAATCGCCAGATTCACCAGGGTTGACATGAAGGAGAAAATACTGAGGGCAGCCAGAGAGAAAGGTCAGGTTACCCACAAAGGGAAGCCCATCAGACTCATAGCAGATCTCTCAGCAGAAACGCCACAAGCCAGAAGAGAGTGGGGGCCAATATTCAACATCCTTAAAGAAAAGAACTTTCAACCCAGAATTTCATATCCAGCCAAACTAAGCTTCACAAGCGAAGGAAAAATAAAATCTTTTGTGAACAAGCAAGCACTCAGAGATTTCATCACCACCAGGCCTGCTTTACAAGAGCTTCTGAAAAAAGCATTACACATAGAAAGGAACAACCAGTATCAGCCTTTCCAAAAATATACCAAAAAGTAAAGAGCATCAACATAATGAAGAATTTACATCAACTAATGGGCAAAACAGCCAGCTAACATCAAATGGCAGTATTAAACTCACATATATTATTATTAATCCTAAATTTAAATCGACTAAATTTCCCAACCAAAAGACACAGCCAAAACCCATCGGTATGCTGCGTCCAGACCCATCTCACATGCAAGGATACACAAAGACTCAAAGGGATGGAGAAAGATTTACCAACCAAATGGAGAGCAAAAATAAAAAAATAAATAAAAAGCAGGAGTTGCAATTTTTGCCTCTGATAAAACAGACTTTAAAGCAACAAAGATCAAAACAGGCAAAGAAGGACATTACATCATGGTAAACGGATCAATGCAACAAGAAGAGCTAAGGATCCTAAATATATACGCACCCAACACAGGAACACCCAGATACATAAGACTTATAAAGAGACTTAGACTCCCACACAATAATAATGGGAGACTTCAACATCAAAATTAGACAGATCAACAAGATAGAAAATTAACAAGGATATCCAGGACTTGAATCCAGATCCAGAACAAGTAAACTTAATAAACATTTATAGAACTCTCCACTTTAAATACACAAAATATACACTCTTATCAGCACCACATCACACCTACTCACAGGTTTAAATGAAATATTGGTTGGCTGCTTGTTTGTTATTTTCTTCTCTCATTTTTTTTCCTGTCTCTATTATTAAGCACAATTATTGGTATAAAAGAGGTTTTCAATACCCATTTTTAGACTGCATACTAGCCTGGGCAATAAAGCAACATTCCAGTTCTCTCTCCCTCTTCCTCTTCCTCTTTCTTCCTCTCCTTCATTCTTTTATTTATTTTTCTTTTTCTTTTTTTCCTAAAAAAAAAAGAAAAAGAAAAAAAAAGATGAAAGGAGATGGAGTCAGTAGAACCATCTGCAACTAACACAGCCACCCAGGGCCAGGACCGTTGTTCAAGAAGCCAAGAAGTTAGCCTTCTCTTGGCTTTGGTGTCTTAGTTCCTTTGTGCTGCTATATACTACAGACTGAGTCACTTACAAGCAACAGAAATTTATTTCCCACATTTCTGGAAGCTTAGAAGTCCGAGATCAAGGCACCATCAAGCTTGGTGTCTGGTGATGGCCCAGTCTCCACTTCCGAGACAGTGCCTTGTTGCTGCTGCATCACGGAGGCTGTGTCCTCACATGGTGGATGAGACGAACTCGCCCCTCAGGCCTTTTCATAATGTTGCTAATCTCATCAAGAGGGCTCTGCCATCATGACTTAATCATCCTCTAAAGGCCCCACCTGTTAATTCTGTCACATTGGTGATTAAACTTCAACATATGAATCTGGCCGGACCTTCAGATCATGGCACTTGGCCTCATCCTGCTAACCTGTGGCAGGGGGCAGATGAGGATAGAGCCTGTCTGGGGCTTCTCAGGTGGGTGGGGTATAGGCTTTGCTTCTGGAGTCTGTCACGAAAGATCTCAATAAGCCTATAGGCCTCAGCAGCCAGTGGTCAGGGCTGAGGACAATGGAGGTCATCCCCTGAGATGTAATGGGAAGGGAGTTCCCAAGCAGAATCCATAGTGAGAGAAGAGAACACACAGGACTGCATGGCTGGGGCCTCGGCAGAGACACAGAGCAGAGCACTCTCTGGAGCAGGAGGCCCACACGGCGTAGCATCCCTCCCCAGCCATGCTTCCCTGGTATTTGGGCAGGCCTCCCTACACACTGAATATGAGCCTCAGGATGGGCTGGAGGAAGGGGTTTCTGGTTCCTCTGCCTCTTCTGGGCCTGAGCTTGTGGCTGTCACTGCCTGGGTGGTATCCAAGGCTCTGCTGTCTGTCCATAGCATCTGGACCTCGCATCTGTCCACACCCAATGCTTCAGGCACGGTCCCTCCGCCATTGGTCACGTCCAGCTTGACCAAGGCTGCTCACCTGCACTTTACATTCCAATATATGCTGTGAGTGTGTCCTCTCTGGGCAGCCTCCCACCCTCCCTTACTCCCCAGGGGCTCCTCCTCTGACCCTGTGCACTTCCCCTGCTTCCTCCACAGTTAGGGGTACCACCATCCGTCCAGTCACCTGGGAGTCATCCCAGGCTCAAGTGATCTGAGGACGAAGAATTGACCACTGGGATTGGCAGTGAGGCTGGTGCCCTTGTTTGTTTTTGAGCCAAAGTCTTGCTCTGTCGCCCAGGCTGGAGTGCAGTGGTGTGATCTTGGCTCACTGCAACCTCCACCTCCTGGGTTCAGGAGATTCTCCTGCCTCAGCCTCCCGAGTAGCTGGGATTACAGGTGCATGCCACCACAGCTGGATAATTTTTGAATTTTTAGTAGAGATGGGTTTCACTATGTTGCCCAGGCTGGTCTTGAACTCCTGACCTCAAGTGATCTGCCCGCTTCAACCTCCCAAAGTGCTGGGATTGCAGACGGGAACCACTGTGCCCGGCCCCAAGAGGACTTTATATCTTCTCAGGCTTCCAGATTAACAGGCACGCTCATTCTGCCAAGCTGGTTCATTTCCTCACATGCTCACTGAGCCCTCCACAAGCCAAGGATGGGGCTGGATGTGAAGTCTGGAAACCCATAGATAATTCAGATCCGAGCCCTGCCACTGAGTCACTCCTAGCCCATGGAGAGAGCTCTGCACAGCTGTGAATCTCCCTGACTGGGTAGATGTGGTGACAGCTGCAGGAAAGGGAACCATGTGACCTGGGAGTATGGGCAAAGGATTCCAGCTGCAGAATCCTGTAGGAATGGTTATTTGTCTTGTTCTGCCTGGCCACAGAGTGAGCAAGTTGAGAGAAAGCACCTTGTCTTACACATCCCCTCTCTTAGACATAATTGCCCTTAAAAAATTTGAGTTAGCTGGGCGCGGTGGCTCACAGCTGTAATCCCAGCACTATTGGAGGCCAAGGTGGGCAGATCACGAGGTCAGGAGTTTGAGACCAGCCATGACCAACATGGTGAAACCCCATCTCTACTAAAAATGCAAAAATTAGCCAGGTGTGGTGGCGCTCGCCTGTAATCCCAGCTACTCAGGAGGCTGAGACACGAGAATCGTTTGAACCCAGGAGGCAGTGGTTGCAGTGAGCTGAGAACATACCACTGCACTCCAGCCTGAGTGACAGAGCGAGACTCCGTCTCAAAAAAAAAAAAAAAAAAATCTGTGAGTTTGTGGTCCTCTGGCTGCTTCTGCTTCCTAGTGGCTGGGGGCAAAGTTTTAAAAACAAAACCCGGCTGGGCACAGTGGCTCACACCTGTAATCCCAGCACTTTGGGAGGCTGTGATGGGCAGATCACTTGAGGTCAGGAGTTTGAGACCAGTCTGCTCAACATGGTGAAATCCCGTCTCTACTAAAAATACAAAAATTAGCTGGTCATGTTGGTGCATGCCTGCAATCCCAGCTACTCGGGAGGCTGAGGCAGGAGAACCGCTTGAACTTGGGAGGTGGAGGTTGCAGTGAGCCAAGATTGTGCCACTGTACTCCAGGCTGGGCGGCTGAGGAAGACTCTAAGCAAAACAAAACAAACAAAAAAACACAAAAACCCAAACTGGCAGAAAAGATAAGTACTTTAGAGTCAGGTAACTGTGGGTTCTTTTTTTTTTTTTTTTTTTTTTTAACAGGGTCTGGCTCTGTCACTCAGGCTGAAGTGCAGTGGCATGATCTCAGCTCACTGCAACTTCCACTTCCCAGGCTCAAGCAATCCTCCCACCTCAGCCGCTGAGTAGCTGGGACTACTGTTGTGCACCACTGTGCCCGGTTAATTTTTGTATTTTTGGTAGAGACAGGGTCTTACTATGTTGCCCAGGTTAGTCTCGAACTCCTGAGCTTAAGCAATCCGCCCGCCTTGGCTTCCCAAAGTGCTGGGATTACAAGCATGAGCCACCACACCAGCCAGCTGTGAGTTCTGAGTCGTTTTCACACTGACTAGCTATGCCGTGTGACCTCAGACAAGTCATGTTACGTTTCTGAGTGTCATCATCAGTAAAAGAGGGTAATACTATTTATACAGATTTGTTTATAGAATTAAATCAGGTGACCTCTGTAAAGCCCCAACTGTCTGGCACTTAGGTGGCCTTCAGTAAAGCTTAATTCCTAGATTATTTCTTTCAAAACAGTGATTTGCCCTACGTGAAGGCACTGCAAGAAGATAGTGGTAAAAATGAAATGTAATAGACAAACTCTCAGTAATGACCCACTTGCACCCTTTCCAACCAATGGGCATTTACTGACCACCCACCTTCTGGGTAACAGGCCTGGTGTCCAGTGCTGGAACAGTGGAGAGGCGCTCAGAGGTTCAGAGCTGAAAAGTCAGTTCCAGGAGGGCAGGGACTTCTTGTTGGCCATTGTATTCCCAACCCTTAGAATAGGCCAGGAACATAGTAGGTGCTCAGTATTTGTTGAATGAATGAATGAATGAATGAATGAATGAATGAATGAGTGAATGAAAAGTACAATCCAGTGGGCCTCTGACTCATTTTTAAAAACTTGAGCCAAGTCCCTTGACCTCTCTGAGCTGGTGTGTGTCCCCATCAGTGAAGCCAGAGGTGTTTAAGTCATCTCGAGGTCCTGCTGAGCAGAATTAATAGAGCAATAATATTAATAATAGCAACAGTCATACTTAAACACATGGAGCACAGCTATGGAGGGAATAACATGTAACGTCCACGTTATAGAAGAAGAAACTGAGACATAGGCATAGAAGGCTCCTGGAGAAGCGGGCGTTTCATGATGTTTTGGAAGAAAGACTGGGGATCGGACATAGTAGTAGAGAAGAGGATCCACGACCCAGAGGAAAAGGCCTTGTTCCAGTGCCATCGCGCCGCGCAGCCTGCGGACATTGTAGGAGGGACCAACGCCGTCCGGAACCCGCCCAACCCAGCCTCCGGCATCTCCATGGCAACAACCTCCGCACATGCGCCGTGAGCACCGGCGCCAGAGCTGGCAGCGCGCGCCGAAGCCGGACGCAGGCGGGGCGGAAGCGGGCCGGGTGGGCTGGGGCGGCGGGAGCGCGGGTGGGCGTTTAAAGGAGCCTTCGGCACCCGGTTCGGTTCGCCGCCGGGACTGCTGATGGCGAGGGCTAGATGGCCCCGGGAGTCGGGATCTAGAAGGTAAAGGAGAAACCGGGGTGTCTGACTCCCGAAGGTGACAAGGGGAGACGGGCTGTGTAAACACCCTCCCTGGTCAGTAATGGGATGACTGTCCCCAGAGAGCACTGCAGAGGAGAGAGGGGCTGTAGGACCGCACTTTCTGGGGCCCCCGGGGAGAGTCAGAGGGCAGTTAAGAGGGATCACAGGCCCGGCTTGGGACGGTCACCCCCCTTTCCACTCCCTGCTGTCAGCATTCTGCCACCTCCCTACCGCATCGTGGTGCCCAGCCATGGCCAGACCTCCCGTGCCCGGTTCGGTGGTTGTCCCAAACTGGCACGAGAGTGCCGAGGGCAAGGAGTACCTGGCTTGCATTCTGCGCAAGAACCGGCGGCGGGTGTTTGGTAAGTGCCTCCCCCTTTCCTCCAGCCTGTTACTTGTCACTCCCCGGGGAGAAGAGTATCAGCTGTTGCTCCCTGAGTGGAGCAGAGAGGCAGCGCAGTGAGGGCCTGCTCCACTGCAGTCTTCAGCAGTCTTCAGCCTGGGGGACTGAAAGCCCTATCCCTGGGATCCCCACCCCTGAATCTCCTTAAAGCTAATTCCATCATCAGAGCCAGGAACATGGAAACAGCAGAAACCCTGTCAGCAACCACTGTCACCAGAGATGCAGTTGACTGAGCCTTCCCCTCGTGCCAGGGCTCCTGCTGGGCACTTTACACAGTGCACTCCCATTTAACCTCTCAGCAGCACATGGTACAGACTTGGCTAAGATCACGCCCTAGTAAGTAGAGGTGAGCCTCTTCCATGTCCTGCTGTTTCTGGGATGAGACACTGGTGTTCCCCATGGTGAAGCTGACCCTCCCAGGCAGGGCCCGGCTCTGAGGCTGCCAGAGGTACCTGGAATGAGCTGCGGAGTCCAGTTCTGGCCAGGAGAAGCAAGGCGCCAGAAGGCTTCAGACCAGAGAATGAGATAGCTAGAACCAAAATTTGTCAATATGTCAACTGTGTGGTTTTTTTTTAAGAAATTACACTAGACTGAAAATATGACCCTCTGGAAGGCCGGGCACAGTAGCTCACGCCTGTAATCCCAGCACTTTGGGAGGCTGAGGCGGTAGATCACCTGAGGTCAGGGGTTCAAGACCAGCCTGGCCAACATGGTGAAACCCTGTCTTTGCTAAAAATACAAAAATTAGCTGAGCATGGTAGCAGGCACTTATAATCCCAGCTACTCCGGAGGCTGAGGCAGGAGAATCGCTTGAACCCGGGAGGTGGAGGTTGCAGTGACCCTAGATGGAGCCATCGCACTCCAGCCTGGGCGACAAGAGCAAAACTCCGTCTCAAAAAAAAAAAAAAAAAAAAAAAAAA
>NW_022436983.1:9875583-9893362 GCF_009761245.1 Sapajus apella | reverse complement strand
AAAAAAAAAAAAAAAAAAAAAAAAAAAGACCCTCTAATATGGCCGCTGTCCCTCTAATCCCATGATAGCTGGTAGCACTGCATTTGGGGTCACACACACCCAGGCTCCACCACTGCCTAGCTGTGTGATTGGGGATAAGTGAACTCTAGCCTCAAGTCCCACCTCTGTAAAATGGGGATAATCATAGTATTTACCCCATAGAGTTGCTGGAGAAATTCCTAAGGAGTGTTTTTGTAACACACTGAGCAGGTTCTGGCATGCAGTGGGTGTTCACTGAAGGCTGGCTGTTACTGTATTCATTTTGTGTTTATTTGTGTTCAGTGGAAGAGAATTGGGTGAAGGCTGAGCTGATTTTCTGGGAACATCATAGAACCCACTGACCATGTTAATCTATGCCACAGATAGGATCAAGCAGCTATAACTTAGAGGAATGGCAGTAGTGGCTTTGAATTTTTGTGTTTTTACTTTACCTGCTGACATCCGGGAGGTTTTGTTAACACCTGAATGTGTCGTTCAGCGGTTGTCATGCAGGCCCCACAACAAACATTGAGAGCAGCTAGTAAATATCAACAGACTGACTATAATAACTTAGGCCAGTCTCTCTGTATCCCAGACTTCTGTAAAATTGGGATGAGTATTAAGAACCACAGATGGGGCCAGGCACGGTGGCTCACCCCTGTAATCCCAGCACTTTGGGAGGCCAAGGAGGGTGGATCACCTGAGGTCGGGAGTTCAAGACCAGCCTGACCAACATGGAGAAATCCCATCTCTACTAAAAATACAAATTTAGCCAGGCATGGTGGTGGGTGCCTGTAATCTCAGCTACTCTGGTGGCTGAGGCAGGAGAATCACTTGAACCGGGGAGGTGGAGGTTGCAGTGAGCCAAGATCTTGCCACTGCACTCCAGCCTGGGTGACAGAGCGAGACTCGATCTCAAAAAGAAAAAGGTAAAGAAAAAAATAAGTAAATGAGATTGTCCAGCCTAGGATCTGATGGGGAAAGTACAGGACTGACCCCCATCTTAGTCCATTTTATGCTGCTGTAACAGAATGCCACACTCTAGGTTATTTATTTATTTATTTATTTATTTTATTTTTTTTTTTTTGGACGGAGTTTCGCTCTTGTTACCCAGGCTGGAGTGCAATGGCGCGATCTCAGCTCACCGCAACCTCCGCCTCCTGGGTTCAGGCAATTCTCCTGCCTCAGCCTCCTGAGTAGCTGGGATTACAGGCACGCGCCACCATGCCCAGCTAAGTTTTTGTATTTTTAGTAGAGACGGGGTTTCACCGTGTTGACCAGGATGGTCTCGATCTCTTGACCTCATGATCCACCCGCCTCGGCCTCCCAAAGTGCTGGGATTACAGGCTTGAGACACCGCGCCCGGCTATTTATTTATATTTTTTTGAGATGGAGTCTCGCTCTGTTGCCCAGGCTGGAGTGCAGTGACATGATCTCAGCTCACTGCAACTTCCACTTCCCAGGTTCAAGTGATTCTCCTGGCTCAGCCTCCCAAGTAGCTGAGATTACAGGCACCCACCCCTACACCCAGCTAATTTTTTTGTATTTTTTTTTTATAGAGATAGGAGTTTCACCATATTGGCCAGGCTCGTCTCGAACTCCTGACCTCAGGTGATCTGCCCGCCTTGGCCTCCCAAAGTGCTGAGATTACAGGTGTGAGCCACCGTGCCCAGCCTCCTCTGGGAAATTTATAATGAATAGAAGTTTATTTGGCTCACAGTTCTGGAGGCTGGGAAGTCTAAGAGCATGGCAGTGTCATCTGGAAAGGGTCTTCATGCTGTGCCATCCCATGGCAGAAGGCAGAAGTGTGACAGCAAGACAGCAAGAGGTGCCCAAACTGGCTTATATAACAAACCCACTCCCTCGATAACAACGTGGATCCATTTGTGAGGGTAGAACACTTGAGCTCATCACCTCTTGGTAGGCCCTACCTCCTAACACTGTTGCACTGGGGATTAAGTGTCTCACACATGAACTTTGGGGGACACCTTCAAACCCCAGCACCTCTTGACCCTGCCTGGCTCTCACTTTGCTCCAGGGCTGCTTGAGCGGCCAGTGCTGCCACCGCCTGTGTCCATTGACACTGCCAGCTACAAGATCTTCGTGTCCGGGAAGAGTGGTGTGGGCAAGACGGCACTGGTGGCCAAGCTGGCTGGCCTGGAGGTGCCTGTGGTACACCACGAGACCCCCGGTGAGTGGAACCTCAATCCTTTGCCCATCCTGGGAGGCCCTCCTTGGGGTAGGGGCAAGAACCTGGCCCTGGACCACACAAGCCAGGGTTGATACCCAGCTCCGCATCCTACTCTGTAGCCTTGGAAAGTCACTTCCCCTCTCTGAGCCTCCATGGACTCCTCAGTCCCAAGGGGATACTAGTACCTAGCCCACAGGGTTGTTGTGTGGTTGCTAGAGGTAGTGGCGGTAACATCCCTAGCATCAAGCTAGGCTCAAGGTAGAGACTCAGGAAATGCTAATCTTGCTTTCTTGTTTCTTACCACTGGATGCTGATTGATCCACCCTGTTGAAACATGCCCAGTATCCTGGGACCTTTGGTCTCCCTGCACATACAAACAAAACTGCTTTGCCGTGGCTGAGACTGTATCTTCCTGGTATGCCAGAGGCTCCTCCAGGGCCAGTCTCTGTTTCTCCCATCAGACTGAGAATTCTCACAGGTCAAGGACTGTGCCTCCCTCATCAAAGTGGGGACCCCTCAGGGCAGGGACATATCTCTTCTTCCTATTCCTTCCTGCCCCCAGTCCTCCACCTCCACCCCTCCCATGCTGAATGGCTGACCCTGGTTCCCCTCAGGCATCCAGACCACCGTGGTATTTTGGCCAGCCAAGCTGCAGGCCAGCGACCGTGTCGTCATGTTTCGTTTCGAGTTCTGGGACTGTGGAGAGTCTGCGCTCAAAAAGTTCGATCACATGCTGCCGGTGAGCAGGCATGTGGGCCTGGGTGGGCTCTGCCAGGGGCCGACTGGGTATTAATGAACTCAAGGCACTGGCTGGGTATGGTGGCTTATGCCTGTAATCCCAGCACTTTGGGAGGCCGATGCGGGCGGATCACCTGAGGTCGAAAGTTTGAGACCAGCCTGGACAACGTGGAGAAACTCTGTCTCTACTAATGACACAAAAAGTTAGCCAGGCGCCTTTAATCCCAGCTACTTGGGAGGCTGAGGCAGGAGAATCGCTTGAACCTGGGAGATGGAGGTTGCAGCCGAGATCGAACCACTGCACTGCAGCCTGGGCAACAGGAGTAAACTCCATCACAAAAAAAAAAAAAAAAAAAAAGCTCAAGGCACTGCCCTGGGAGTTAGAGATCTGAGCTGGCACTGGGGACTGTGTCCCAGCCCATGCTCGTCCTAGGACCAGCCACATCATGCTCTGGGCCTCAGTTCCCCAATCTGTGAAAGGAGGGATTATTCCTGATTCTTATCAGGGCGCTGCAGCTGATGGGAGGGTGACACAGTTACATGCCTCTCCGTCACCAGGCTTGCAAGGAGAACACGGATGCCTTCCTCTTCCTTTTCTCCTTCACTGACCGTGCCTCCTTTGAAGACCTCCCTGGACAGCTGGCCCGCATAGCAGGTGAGGCCCCTGGTGTCATCAGGATGGTCATCGGCTCCAAGTATCCTTTGGGTAGCCTCTGGGGCTGTCAGAGGCCACCCTTGGCAAGTCATGGAGCAAGGGGGTCAGGGGCCTGGCCTCTGCCCAGGTGTGGAATTCAACACCTGGGCTTGTACTTAAAGGGTACAGCATGGCTAGCCCAGCTCCTGGGTGCGGGTTCCAGGGCGGAGGGGGAGGGGGGGTCTGATGGGGGTGTGTGCAGAGGCACCTGGCCAGGCTCCTTGACCCTCCTCCAGATTTGACCAGTACATGCACACGGACGTGCCCGAGCGGGACCTCATAGCCTTCCGGCAGGCCTGGGAGCTGCCCCTGCTACGGGTGAAGAGTGTGCCAGGGCGGCGGCTGGCTGATGGGCGCACACTGGACGGGCGGGCTGGGCTGGCTGACATTGCTCACGTACTCAACGGCCTCGCTGAGCAGCTGTGGCACCAAGACCTGGTGGCGGCTGGCCTGCTTCCCAGCCCCCCAGAGAGTGCTCCTGGATGAATCATGAGTGGGTGCCTATGATCCCGCCCCCAACCCTCAGGTCTTGACACAGGGCATGAGGCTGGGGCAAGAGCATGGATCCCGTCTGGAGGACTGGGCAGCTTGGCCTGGTCAGGGAGGACATGGCTGGAGAAGCCCCGCCAACAGCACTTTCCTTGCAGAATTCATGGCATGGAGATGGGGACCAAGATCCTGAGCTCGGACATCTTTCATGGCCTTCCCCCTTTGGCAGCACCCATGGCGGGTGATGGGGAGATGGGGTACCTCTCAAGTGACTTCAATCAAGAACCTGTATTGGTTGAGGTGACACCATCTGTTGTAACAGATAAACACCGAAATCCCAGTGCTGAACTCCATAGACCTGTTTGTTCTCGCATTGGCTTCAGGAGGTGGTGATAATGGGTGTGGGGCTCTGCTCCAGGTACTCCTGCAGAGACCCAGCCCCAGAGACCCTGCCCAGTTGCCCCAGGGCATCAGCACCCAGTCAGCAGCCAGGGAGTGAGTACAGGAGGGAGGTGGCCCCCAGCTTTCTGTGGACCAGGCCCAGAGTGGCACCTCATTCTGCCCACTCCAGAGGCCAGCACCCAGCAGTCATGTGGTCATGTGGCACTGTGGGGGAGGCTGGGACATGGAGTTCACCTGTGAGGTCAGGAGTGAAGCCCATAACTCTGCAGTGCCTTTCTTTTTTTTTGTTGTTTTTGAGTCGGAGTCTGGCTCTCTCACCCAAGCTAGAGTGCAGCTCACTGCACCCTTCGCCTCCTGGGTTCAAGCGATTCTCCTGCCCCAGTCTCCCGAGTAGCGGGGATTACAAGTGACTGCCACCATGCCTGGCTCATTTTTGTATTTTTAGTAGAGGTGGGTTTTGCCATGTTGGCCAGGCTGGTCTCGGACTCCAGACCTCAGGTGATCCACCCGCCTCAGCCTCCCAAAGTGCTGGGATGAGAGGCGTGAGCCACCATGCCTGGCCTGCAGTGACTTTTGTTCTTTTTTTTGTTTCAGAATCTTGCTCTGTCACACAGGTTGGAGTACAGTGACATGATCTGAGCTCACTGCAACCTACACCTGGGTTCAAACAATTCTCGTATCTCAGCCTCCCGAGTAGCAGGGATTACAGGCACCCACCACCATGCCAGCTAAATTTTGTATTTTTAGTAGAGATGGGGGGTCTCATTATGTTGGCCAGGCTGGTCTTGAACTCCTGACCTCAAGTGATCTGCCTGCCTCAGCCTCCCAAAGTGCTGGGATTACAGGTGTGAGCCACCACACCCGGCCTGCAGTGCCTTTCTTGATCATGAAGCTGTCAGGCCAGGCTTAGGTTGGGAATCCTGGCAGCTCAAGGCATCCGAAAGCAGCACCATGCAGGGCCAAGGACCATCCCAGTGGGAGTCAGGGCATGACCTGGCCTGAGAGGCAGCGCTGCCCTGTGGGAGGCCATTGCCAGGAGCTGGGAGGGCAGTGAGCAGGCCCAGGCTTGTGCCTCAGCCCTGCCCCATGAGCCAGAGACACTGGTCTAAGGAGACTAAGGAGGTAGACTAAGGAGGATGAGGGGAAGGCCCCAGGGAAATGGGCCTTTATACTCTCCCCTCTGATGGGCTCCTGCCCATCTATGGTTCATCCCATGGATGAACCCCTGGGCTGAGGCCTGGCCTGCGTCTGGTCCAAAGCAGAGTTTCCCCAAAGCTAGCTGACCCTTGGAGCGCTGCAGCTCTGCTGAGGCCCCACTCACAGCACCACCTGTGCTCACACACTTGTGCTAGGACGAAAGTGCTTTCCACTCCTGCCTCCTGGCACACACAGGAGGCCCAGACTCACCTGTCCTGATGCCTGTGCCCAAGCACACATGCCCATGCATGCTGCCAGTCTGTCCACCCTGAACACTGCCACCTGTGTTTGTCAACCTAGGTCAACACTGCCACCTGGTTTTGTTTCCAGGGTCTGGGCCAGAGGAAGGACTGATTCCAGCACGTTCTCACTCCTGAGTCTCAGAGCTCAGGCCCTGCACTTATCCCACACCCTGCAAAGGGACCCAAGCCTCAGAGCCTGCAGCCAGCTCCCACTCCTGCAGCCCTCAGCCCTGCTCCCAGGGGGGCCTGATCACATCCCCCTCTGTCCTTAACTCCAGGAGACCTTAGCTCTCCCGGGCAGCAACAGAGCTGGGGTTAGGGCCCTGAAGGCAGCCCCAGGCCTGACTGTAGCCTCCAGCTACCCCACAGCCCAGCCAGTCATTTCTGGGCACAAACCGGGTTTGAAAAACGAGGGTGTTCGGTTTCCTCGTTTGAAATGTAAACGGGGAAATGCATGTCACAGCTCTTTTGAAGACGGAAAGGACCCGCGCGAAAAATGGGATCTGTCCCCTCCCGGCCGAGATCGGGAGCGGACGCGCTTGGGGGTCCCTCACTCTCCCCTCCCGGGAGAGCAGCCCAAGAGAGCAGCCCCGCGTAACGCCGCGCCCTTCGCGAGCTGAGCGCGCCTGGGAGCCGCAGCGCTTCACCGAGGAACTGAACCGGCGCGCGCCGCCGCAGGTGGAGAGGCGGGGCGGGGTCCGCCCGGGGCGGAGTCACCCCAGGGGCCGTAATCCTGACCTTGACCCCAGGCCCGGCCAACCCCGACTCGGACGGCTGGACGGAGCCAGGGCGGCGCCTGCTCCTGAGCAACCCTCGGCCGCAGAACGTGCCCAGCCGGCCGCAGGACTCCTGCAGGGGCGCCCTCCGCAGCTCGGAGCCTGACAGGTGGGACGGGGCGGCGCCTCGGGTGGGCGGGGTCTGCCCGTGGAGGGGCTAGCAGCCCGCAGAAGCCTTCGCCCAACCAAGGCTGATTTGCCCCTCCTGCCAGCGCCTCCGAGGCAACTCCCCCTTCACTCTCTTTAGATCTCTGGGCCTGTCCTTTCCGCAAACTGGGGCCCTGGCCCTGCCTCCCTTTCCTGATTCCCACCTGTTCAATCCGCTCTGATGCTCACCTGACGAACACACCCAGCCCACGCTGCGCTCTGCGGGCAGAAGGGTTCTCTGGCAGTAGCAGCTGGCATGTGTCACCTGCCTGTCTTCAACGGAGAGGCTCTGGATTCTCGTAGCATTAGGTTTCAGATTGGGTGGAGGGCTGGGCTTCTGACCCCTGCTCCTCTCATAGATTCCTGGTTAGCGATTCCTGTGACTGCTACTTCTCCAACACGTGCAGGCACCAAGTGGTGAGATGGCTGCTTGGGGCGAGTCCAGCTGGGACCTTAAGTGGGCAGAGGTGACACCAGGACTCCTCTGGCAAGTGGCAGAGATCCTGGCCCTGCACCTCTCCAGGAAGAAGAAACACCGAAATAGGCATTGCCCGCCTGCTGGCAGAGGGAGTCTACACCGCAGCCTTCCCATTGCATGAGGGAGAGATGTCCCAAGCTCAGATCTCTCCCAGACCTAACAGCATGGCAGCGGTGGCTGGGGCATCCCGAGAGCACTCTCAAACCTCCCTGCAGCTCTCCCTCCTTTTATCCCCCTAGGACCCCTTTGAACTGCCCTGGTACCAGGTACCCGGTTCAGATCTCAACTCTTGCCAATTGCTGTGCCCATACTGGGCTTGCTGGGGATACTGGCATAACTACCGGCCCCTGGACCACGTATGAGAGTACTTTGGGGAGAAGGTGGTCATCGATTTTGCCTGGGTAAGCAAGTCTGGCACTGGGGTGGGGTTGGGGAGTGGAGCTTGAGTGCAGAGATGGGGGTTCATGAATTTTCTCTCACTCTTCAGGTTTCTACACGGCCTGGCTGCTGCCTGTCAGCCGGTAAGCACCTTGGTCTTTATCTCTGGCCTTGTCAGCATGGGGACCAACACACTAGTGTGGGTGGCTGTGGAAGGGTTGGGCAATGGGCTGGGTGGGCCAGGTCATCTGCCTGGTTGAGGATAGGCCCTTCCAGGATGGGCACCCTCTGCTCACAGAGAGGAGATCTGTGTCAGTGTGGGTCCCACTCTGTGATACCTGTGCCACATGGAGTATTTCCGGGATTTGCTCCATGGCCAAGGTGGGCCAGGGAAAGGGGCAAAAAAACCAGGTAGGTGTTTTGGGCCCAACCTGGGTCTGGATGCTGGCCCTACAATGTGCCCTCTCACCCCTCCTTGCAGCTAAGCTGCCTCTTTGACCACTCTGGAACTGTGTTCTTCAGCATCTTCATGGCCTTCCTGGAGCAATGGAAGTGGGGAGTGCCACCTTGGCCCACCACTGGGACTGCAGTGACTTCCAGGACCAGGACGTGATACCCAGCTCAGCCCTCCAGGCCCACAACCCCACTTCCCAGAGTTCTCAGAGGCCATAAGGTGTGCTGGGAAGAGCTCAGGCTTTGGAGTCCAGCATCCCAGGATCCAAATCTGGCTTCTCCTCACACTTTTCCTGGGTCACTTTCCACCCTTCTCTGACATCAGGCTGGGTGAGGTGAAACACTGGGAGTATTTAGATGATCAGCTGGGCCTTGGAGAGAGACCCGCCCTAGAACCAAGAAGGAGAAAACATTCCACCTACCCACCTACCCATCCAGCTACCTACCTGTCTATCCAAACATCTAATCATTGGTCCTGAATCTGTTCACTTCTCACTACCTCCTCTGCCACACCCCAGCCCTCTCCACTCCAGTCCAAGTCACATTTCCTCTTTCCTGGACAGCAGTGACCTCCTAACAGGGCTCCTTGCCCCACTTAATTGGTTCTCAGTTGCCAGGAGGGTGACATCCTGTGTTACCTTCCTCAAAGCCTTCCAGGACAGTCTCATTTGAGATGTACCTGGGAAAACATCCAACCCCCTCACAGTGGCCTACAAGGCCTTGTGTCATCTGGCCTGTGGCTGGTTCTCCCCCACTGGCTCCACCAGATCCTTGAATAGGTCAAGTTCATTTCCACCCTGGGGCCTTGGCACTGGCTATGCTCCCTGCCAGAATCCTCTTCCTTCAACTTTTTTTTTTTTTTTTTTTTTTTTTGAGATGGAATCTTGCTCTATTGCCCAAGCTAGAGTGCAGTGGTGCAATTTCAGTTAACTGCAGCTTCCACCTCCCAGGTTCAAATGAGTCTTCTGCCTCAGCTTCCCGAGTAACTGGGGTTACGGGCGTGTGCCACTACACCTGGCTAATTTTTGTATTTTTAGTAGATGCCAGGTTTCACCATGTTGGCCATGCTGGTCTCAAGCTCCTGACCTCAGGCAATCTGCCTGCCTTGGCCTCCCAAAGTGCTGGGATTACAGACAGATGTGAGCCACT
The DNA here is from genome assembly GCF_009761245.1 of Sapajus apella. Lineage (NCBI taxonomy): Eukaryota > Metazoa > Chordata > Mammalia > Primates > Cebidae > Sapajus > Sapajus apella. The sequence continues at coordinate 9,884,010 of NW_022436983.1, read as the reverse complement.
GTGCCCAGCCCCTTCAGATTTTATATGGTCTACTCCTTGTCATTCAAGCCTCAAATGTCTCCTTCTTATAGAGGTTTTCCCTGACCACCAATCCAGAGAGGCTCCCTCTCACTTATTTATTATTATTTTTTGAGATGGAGTTTCGCTCTTATTGCCTGGGCTAAAGTGCAATGGCGTGATCTCCGCTCACTGCAACCTCCACCTCCCAGGTTCAAACGCCTCTCCTATCTCAGCCTCTCAAGTATCTGGGATTATAGGCACCTGCCACTACACCTGGCTAATTTTTTGTATTTTTACTAGAGATGAGGTTTTACCATGTTGGCCAGGCTGGTTGTGAACTCCTGACCTCAGGTGATCCACCCACCTCGGCCTCCCAAAGTGCTGGGATTACAGGTGTGAGCCACCGCGCCTGGCTCCCTGTTTGAATTTCATCGCAGCATTCATCACTGTATTTTATAGTTTGTTTATTATCTGTCTTCTCCCACTGGCATGTGAGCTCCATGAGAGCAGAGACCTTGGGTGTGATGTTGACTGCTATATCTCCAGTGCCCAGAATGGTCTCTAGCATATAGAAGATGCTCAATAAATGTTTGTTGAATGAATCTGTGAATAATCTATCTTCTGCCCACCCATTTGTCCAGGCATTCACCACTTCATCCATTCAACAGGGTTATAGGAGATAGAAAACCAGACAAGGTATTTTAACAGAGAGAATTTAATGTAAGGTATTGGTTAAACAGCTGCTGGGGGACTGAAAAAGCAGAAAGGGAACACTGAGGCAACAAAGCAAAGGTCAATGGTACCCCCTGGATAGTGCAGTATACAACTCAGGTGATTCTAAAGAGTGGCCCTGGGCTGGGCATAGTGGCTCACACCTGTAATTCCAGCACTTCCGGTGGCCAAGGCAGGAGGATCACTGACACCCAGGAATCTAAGATCAGCCTCAGCAATATAGTGAGACTTTCTGTCTACTAAAAAATAAAAAATAAGCTGGGTGTAATGACATGTATCTGTAGTCCCGGCTACTCAGCAGACTGAGGCAGGAGGATCACTTGGGGCCAGGAGTTTGAGGCTCCTGTGAGCTATGATTGTGCCACTGCACTCCAGCCTGGGTGACAGAGCAAGACCTTGTCTTTAAAAAATACATTAAAAATTAAATTAAAATTAAAATTGGCTGTGCACAGTGGCTCATACCTATAATCCCAGCACTTTGAGAAGCTGAAGCAAGTGGATCACTTGAGGCCAGGAGTTTAAGACCAGCCTGGCCAATATGGCAAAAAACAAAAAACAAAAAAACTAATCTCTACTAAAATTACAAAACTAGCCCAGCACTGTGGCATGCACCTGTAATCCCAGCTACTTGGGAGGCTGAGACATGAGAATCACTTGAACCCGGGAGGTAGAAGTTGCAGTGAGCTGCGATCACACAACTGCACTCCAGCCTGGGTGACAGAGTGAGACTGTTTCAAAAAGAATAAATTTGATTTAATTTGAAAAGAGTGGGCTGAGTGCAGTAGTTTATGCCCGTAATCCTAGGACTTTGGGAGGCTGAGGCAGGCAGATCACTTGAAGCCAGGAGTTCGAGACCAGCCTGACCAACATGGCAAAACCTTGTCTCTACTAAAAATACAAAAATCAGCTGGGCGTGGTGGCACATGCCTATAATCCCAGCTACTCGGGAGGCTGAGGCACAATAATTGTTGGAAGCTGGAAGGGAGAGGTTGCAGTGAGGCAAGATCGCACCACTGCACTTCAGCCTTGGGAACAGAATGAGACTGTCTCAAAAAAAAAAAAAAAAAAAAGAGTCGCCCTGCCTTTGCACACACTGTTCCCTCCCCAGAAAGCTTCTCTCCACTGTCCCTTTAGCACCTTTTCACCTTTTGGGTCACAGCTAAATTGTCCTTTACTCAGAGTGACCATCCATGAAAACGCTTTCCTTCATAGGACTTATATATATATATATCTGTGTTCATTCATTTAATGTCTGTCTCACAAACTAGTTTGTAAATTTCATTAGGGCATGGATCTTCTCCAGTTTGTTCACTGCGGCATATTCAGTATCTATTGCAGAGTGATACACAGTTAATAGTTATCGACTAAACTAATAAACTTATCTACTCATCCACCCATCCACCCATCCCATTCATCCATTCATCCATACATCCCCATGTTCATCCACCATTCAGACTTTGATCTGCTTACCCACCTAACCATCCGTCCATTCATCCATCCCTCCATCCATCATTTCATCTATCCATTCATCCATCCATCCATCCATCCTGATGTCCATCACCCATCCAACCAGACTTTCATCTGCTCACCCACCTAACCATCCACCCATCCTCCATTCATCCATCCATCTATCCATTCATCCATCCATTCATCAGTCCTCAACAATCCAACCAGACTTTCATCTTCTCATCCACCTAGCTATCTGTCTATCCCTCCATTCGTCCATCCATCCATCTACGCATCCATCCTCATGTCCATCAGCCATCCAACCAGACTTTCATCTGCTCACCCACGTAATCATCCATCCATCATCCATCTATCCATCCATCAATCCTCATGTCCATCAACCATCCTACTAGACTTTTATCTGCTCACCCACCTAGTCATACGTCCATCCCTCCACCCACCTGCCTACCTACTTACTTGTGAGTAAACTATAGAGATTTGCTGATTGTTTGTCCAGTTTACCCACCCATTTGTCTGCCTACTGTCTGCTCACCCATCAGTCTATCTAGCCCTTTCCCACATGTCCACCCTTTTGCTGTTTACTTCTCCGTCTACCCACCCAACCATCCAGCCATCATCCACAGGCTTTTAACCATGCCCTGGGGGAAAAAGGCCCTGTAAAACCAAAAGTGAATTAGACCCCATTCCTGTACTTCCAGAGCTCCCTAGGCAGTCAGGAAAATGTAAGGGGCTTCCCTTATCCTAGGATCATGGCACCAGCCTCTCAGCCCTAGGATGGACATTTCTGTTGCCCCTTGTGATAGGAGTGCCTACATCTAGAGTTTGCTGCCCTGGCCCTGCAGATGATCCAGAACCCAGTGACAGGCCTGAATGAACCCTACTCCCCACCCTACAGCTGCCTTTCCCGCCTACTCACTGGCTCTGCAGCCATCCTCACTGTGGTGAGGGGACATTGGGCCTTTGCTCTGAAAGGACTGGCACCTCCAGGGTGGGTGCTCTGGAACCCTGGCAGCCCTCTTGCCATCTCTGACAGCCCTGTCTCCCAGCCCCCAGCTCTGCATGGTGATGATTTTCCTGTTGTCTATCATAATTTAACTTGGCATCATCAGCATTGCAATGTGCTGCACTGGCAACCCTGTGCTCATGACCCAAGTAAATGTCCCTTGGGGCAGTGGAGGGTGGGAGCAATGTTCCAGGCTCCAGGCCTGAAGTAGGCATCTTCAGGATTTTTTCATGCCACCACATGGATAGGCTCCAGGTAATGGCCCATCACTCTGCCTAGGCTGGCAACATTGCCAACATCAACAGCACTGCGCTCAACCTGATGCTGGTTTTTTTTTTGTTTTTTGAGATGGAGTCTTGCTCTGTTGCCCAGGCTTGAGTGCAGTGGCATGATCTCAGCTCACTGCAACCTCTGCCTTGCAAGTTCAAGCAATTCTCTTGCCTCAGCCTCCTGAGTAGCTGGAATTACAGGTACGCACCTGTAATTCCAGGCTGATTTTTGTATTTTTAGTAGAGACGGGGTTTCACCATGTTGGTCAGGCTGGTCTTAAACTCCTGACCTAAGGTGATCCACCTGCCTCGGCCTCCCAAAGTGCTGGGATTACAGGTGTGAGTCACCTTGCCCGGCCTGGTCTTTCTCTTAAGCCAGGTCTACACCTTACTGGCTGGTTCACCAGATGGGGTAAGTGAAGGTAATGGGTTGCAGGGCTGTCTTTGTGTCATCTGGGAACTGGGAGTCTGGTGTCTCCAATCACCCTCAAGTGAGAGTGGCCAGGGACACAAAGCTGGCATTAGGGATCAGTGAGTTAAGGACAGGAGCATAGGGGCCGACCTGATGGGCTATGCCTGCCCCTTTGCACCCAGTAGAATTCTGTCCAGCTCTGCCCTTTGTCCAGAGATACATAGAATCCAGACCTTCACGAAAATGCCTTCACTTTCAAAGTCTTCATTTTCCAGTTTGTCAGTTTCTACTCTTCTCCCTTCTACATGGCATTTTTCAGAGGCAGATGAGACTGCTTCCCAAACCCCAGCCTCGAGGCTGTTGCCTCCCAAGGAAGCAGCCCAGCAAAAGCAGCAGCACCCATTGGGCTCGATTTGTCCCTACCCAGGTCTTGCTATTGATCTTGAAGCTGGTTCTTGATTTCCCTGGGCTAGAGTCTTATCAACTGTAACTTATGGGCACATCATTGTGCAGCTGTGAAAATCTAACACCTGCATTTATTCTGTCCTTCATCCCTTACTGGGTGGCCCCATGCCCGACAACACCACCTCCCAATGCTGCAGTTTGAGTTCATCACCATCTTTTGGGGGGCCTTCCTGCTGTGCACCCTTGGATGGATGCTAGGGACACAGAAATGAATCAGAGCTGGTCCTTTTCCCTAGGAGCAGCCAGTCTTTAATGAGATCTGCTTAGGAGTCATAAAGTGCTGGACTCTCAGGGCCAGGCACAGTGGCTCATGCCTGTAATCCCAGCACTTTGGGAGACCAAGGTGGGTGGATCATGAGGTCTGGAGTTCGAGACCAGCCTGGCCAAGATGGTGAAACCCCATCTCTACTAAAAATACAAAAATTAGCTGGGTGTGGTGGTGAGCGCCTGTAATCCCAGCTATTCTGGAGGCTGAGGCAGGAGAATCGCTTGAACCCGAGAGGCAGAGGTCACAGTGAGCTGAGGTTGCTCCACAGCACTCTGCCTTGGGTGACAGAGCAAGATTCCATCTCAAAAAAAAAAAAGAAAAAAAAAAAAAAAAGGGGGCTGGACTCTTAGGAGTGTAACTGAGGCTAACAGATTGGATTTGAACCCTGGCTTCACCACTTACAATCTGGGGAACCTGGGGGAAGTTCTGTAAGTGTGTTTCCTCATCAATAAAGCGGCAATCATCATGATGCCTGCCTCTAGGGTGTGCTGGTAATAGAAGTGGCAGTTCCTAGCACAAGATCCTGTTATGACCATTATCTGCTTTCCCTGCTTCCTGCCCCCAGGAAGCTGAAGGCTTCCTGGCAGAAGTGGCAGCTGGTAGGACAGAGGGACACCCAGGTTGGGCAGGAGCTCCAGCGCTGGGAGGAGGAAGGAGTATGAGCTCATCGAGTGCCAGGGACTATTTGATGAATACCCGGAGATGGGTGAGCACTCAGCAGCCAGCGTGTGCCCTGAGCATGAGTGGGGCCTCTGGGGGGCTGGCACAGCAAGGGACACTCCCTGCCTCCCAGAGCTGCAGTTTGGGTTCATCACCATTTTTGTGGGGGCCTTCCTGCTGGCGCCCCTGTTTGCTCTGCCCAACTGGGTAGAGATCCGACTGGATGCCCACAAGTTCCTGTGCGAGTACCAGCGACCAATGGCTGGGCGCGGCAGGACGTGTGGATCTGGCTGCTCCTGCTGGAAGCCATGGTGCACCTTACGGTCACCGTGAATGGAGTGCGGTAGAGGAAGGGAATACAGAGGAGGGAGGCGGGGGAGATGGAGCTCAGAGACTGGGGAAGGCGGTTCAGGAATAGGGAAATGGGGGGCTGGAGCAGGAAATCCGGGCCAGAGGTTGGGAAATAGGGGACAGGAGGCTAGGATTCCGGGCCAAAGGTTCATCCTGCCTCGGGAGTGGGTCAGGATCCGAGTGGGGGTGAGTTAGGGGATTGGGCCCTGAAGGCCCTCTGGCTCTGCAGGCTTCCGTCTCACCTTCACCTCGGACTTCCTGCCGCATCTTCTGTACCAGTATGAGCACCACATCCAGCTGAGCGGCTTTGTGAATTTCAGGCAGGCACCCGCGCCCCCAGCCTACCTGGCCCAGAGCAAATACTCTGTAGGTGCGAGACCCTTCAGACTGGGGGGGAGGGGCGTGGCCAGGAGACGTGGTGGGCGGGGCCTTCTCACCTCAGGGTCCCGCCCACCATGGCTCAGCGTCCCGCCCGAGCCATGGTGGGCGGGACCCTGAGCCATGGTGGGCGGGACCCTGAGGTGAGAGAGGCGAGGCCTGTCCGGGAAGCAGGGCGCGGAGCCTTTCAGAGCGAGGCCTGGGAGGGGCGGGTACTGAGCTTTGGTAGGCGGGGCCTGTCTGGGAAGGGCGAGTGCTGAGGAGGTAGGGGCGGGGCCTGCCTGGGAAGTCCGGAGCCGAAACTGTGGACGGGTGGGGCGGGGCCTGCCTGAGATGCAGTGAGCTGAGCCTGTCCCAAACAGATGCGCGGAGCCGGCTAGGATACGGGCTGAACAGACAGGGCCAGATTCTAGGGGAGAGGAGGGGAGGAAGCGCAGGGTTCGGAGTCGAGATCCGAGAGCCTTTCCGGATCCCGCAACCCAGATACAAGGCCTTTCGCGACGCGCGGGTGAACCTCGCCCTCTTCTACTGGAAGCTGCTGGCCGTGCATCTGGGCTTCATTATCGCCTTCGAGGTAGGCTCAGCCATCTGTCTTGGACAGGCTTGGTTGCAAGTTCAGGCTCTGCCGCCGACCGGCTGGAAAGGGGGATATATTACATAACATGATCTACTTCATAGAGTCGTTATGAAGGTTCGGTGTCAAGCATTTGCACAGTGCCTGGCACGTTGTAGGTGCCCAATGAATTAATATCGCAAATAATAATAACATTATCTCTTGGCAAGAGATCTGAAGAAAAGAGAGGAAGCAGTCTCCCACCAGCTTTGCTCTTTTACAAGCCCTCCCCCTAACGGGGTTCCTAGTGTTAAGGGGTTCAAATCATACCTCTGTGTCTTTGGGCAAATGACAACTCCTTTCTGCTTCTGTTTCTTCACTTGTAGAGTAGAAATTACTCCCAGCTCATAGAGTTGTGCAAATTAAATAAATTAATATCCAGAAAACCCTCAGATTAGGGTTTGGCGCGGGGTAAGCGCTCCATAAGATCTCTAAGGCAGTCATTCTTTTTGGCCCCTTTCTCCCCAGCACGTAGTGTTCTTTCTGCACCCCATCGCCCGGCTCGTGCCCAATGTGCCAGCCCTGGCTACCAAGATAAAGCGCTAGCGCTACCTGGCCAAGTAGGCACTGGCGGACAACCAGAGGCGCTGCTTTCGGTCAGCAAGGCAGGCGGACCCCGTCGGACCCCGGCCCTACCCGCACCATAATGACCACGCCCCTTGACCGGTCCTCAGGCCGTAGCTCAGTCCTCTCTAGCCCCGCCCCCTTATTTGGCCTCGCCCATTGGAGGCATTGGCTGAATTCCTGTAGTTTCCGCCTGTTCCCGCCCATCATTAAGCTCCGCCCCCGCAACGCCCCCTTTTTTTTACCATATCCGCACACTGGGGTTGGGGGTCTCTGCTCTAGAGCGCCAGCCTGACCAAGCTGTGCTCTCTGTTTGCTGCAGCAGGAGCGCTGTCCCCGAAGTCCAGGACTTGGGCGAGTGGGGCAGGGTTGCCCTTCCAGGACAGGGCCCTAGGTTCCCCAGAATTCTCCTCCTATTGGGGTCCCCTGGCTTCCGGCTACGCATCTGTGCAGTGTCCCAAGGCCGGCCTGGGAGCTGGGATGAGAGAATTGGAGTTCCCTGGAAACCTCCTGTCCTGCATTGCTCCACTTCCGTGTTCCTTGTCTCCTGGCCTCTGTGCGAAGCTGACAATAAACCTGTCTCTGCGCCCCAGCCTACCACCTCTCCACGACCACCTGGTCCCCACCCATACGGTGCAGTGTCTCCTTACTATGTGGCGATGCTGTAGGGAGCCGAAGTGAACATGGGGGAGCAGAGGGACTCTAATCAATCTGAATTTAATGGCCATCGGTTGGCAGCTAAGGAAAATACTTTGGGGCCGGGCGCGGTGGCTCACGCCTGTAATTCTAGCCCTTTGGGAGGCCAAGGTGGGTGGATCAACTGAGGTCGGGAGTTCGAGACCAGCCTGACCAACACGGAGAAACCCCATCATATACAAAACTAGCCAGGCATGGTGACACATGCCTGTAATACCAGCTATTTGGGAGGCTAAGGCAGAATTGCTTGAACCCGGGAGGCGGAGGTTGCTGTGAGCCGAGATCACGCCGTTGCACTCCAGCCTGGACAGCAAAAGCGAAACTCCGTCTTACCGGCCATGAAACCCCTGCTGTGCTGCTGTATATGCTTTCCAAGCCTGCAGTGTATGAATAACAGTAAGAGTTTAGTTAGGTTAGCCAAGACACGCCCCCAGTAGACTTTCACACGCTTTTCACCATGAGACCCTCCTAAAAGCCTGATGAGGCAGTACCAGGCAGTGGTGAAGGATTCAGGTGGGTGGTGGTGTCAGACAGACCTGGGCTTCTTTT
>NW_022436983.1:9861078-9875483 GCF_009761245.1 Sapajus apella | reverse complement strand
TGGCTCACTGCAACCTCTACCTCCAGGGTTCAAGCAATTCTCCTGCCTCAGCCTTTGAGTAGCTGGGATTACAGGTGCACACAACCACACCCAGCTAATTTTTGTATTTTTAATGGAGACTAAAAATGGTTTCACCATGTTGGCCAGGCTGGTCTCAAACTGACCTCAAACTCGTGATCTGATGGCCTCAGCCTGCCAAAGTGCTGGGATTACAGGTGTGAGCCACTGTGCCCGGCCTATTTTTGTATTTTTAGTAGAGACAGGTTTCACGATGTTGGCCAGGCTGGTCTCAGACTCCTGACCTCAGGTGATCCACCCACTTCGGCCTCCCATAGTGCTGCGATTACAGGAGTGAGCCACCATGTCCAGCCAGACCTGGATTTCAATACTAGTCCTGCCCCTTATTAGCTGTGTGGCCCTGGGCAAGTTATTTAATCCCTAGAACCTCTATATCATCTGTAAAATAGGGACTTCATAGAACTGATGAGAGATTTCAAAGGGATAATGCTCGTGACTTAACTTTTGTACAAACCTCTTAAACAGGTGGCCCCCATAACCTCGGGCTCTGCATCCTTTGGTTCAACCAACCATGCATAGAAAATAAGAATAAGCCGGGCGCAGTAGCTCATGCCTGTAATCCCAGCACTTTGGGAGGCTAAGGCAGGTAGATCACAAGGTCAGGGGTTCAAAACTAGACTGACGAACATGGTAAAATCCCATTTCTACTAAAAAATACAAAAATTAGCCTGGTGTGGTGGCGGGTACCTGCAGTCCCAGCTACTCAGGAGGCTGAGGCAAGAGAAGCTCTTGAACCTGGGAGGCGGAGGTTGCAGTGAGCTGAGATCGTGCTCCTGCACCCAGTCTGGGTGACAGAGTAAGACTGAATCTACAAAAAAAAAGAAAGAAAATGAAAATTAAAAATAACACAATAAAAAAATGCAAATAAAAAACATTACAGGATAACAACTATTTACATAGAATTTACACTGTATTAAGGTATATTAAGGTGTTATTAGTAATCTAGAAATGATTTAAACTGTACTGGAGGGCTGGGCGTGGTGGCTCATGTCTATAATCCCAGCACTTTGGGAGGGCACGGGAGGTGAATCACTTGAGCCCAGGCGTCTGAGACCAGGATGGGCAACCTGGTGAGATCCCTTCTCTACAAAAAATACAAAAGTCAGGTGTGGTGGTATATGCCAGTGGTCCCCTCTTGAGGCTGAGGTGGGAGAATCGCCTGAGCCCAGGAGGTCGAGAATGCAAGTGAGCCCTGTGATTGTACCGCTGCACTCCAGCCTGGATGACAGAGTGAGATACTGTCACTTGAGTACATTTTATTTTATTTTTTGACAATAAATAAAATAGGCTGGGCGAGGTGGCTCACAACTGTAATCCCAGCACTTTGGGAGGTTGGGGTGGGTGGATCACTAAAGGTCAGGAGTTTGAGACCAGCCTGGTCAACATGGTGAAACCCTGTCTCTACTAAAAATCCAAAAATTAGTAGGGTTTGGTGGCATGCACCCGTAATCCCAGCTACTGGGGAGGCTGAGACAGAAGAACTGCTTGAACCTGGGAGGCAAAGGTTATGGTGAGCACCACTCACTCTGGGTGGCAGAGCGAGACTCCATCTCAAAAATAAATAAATAAAATAAAATTTACTGGAGGCTGTACATGGGTTATAGCAAACACCATGACACTTTATATAAGGAACTTGAGCAGCCATGGATTTTGGCATGGGGGCTTCTAGAACCAATTCCCCACAGATCGTGGGGTACCAAAGGACAACTGAACTCATCTGATAAATATCTACTTGACAGGGTAATGGTAGAAATTAAATGAATAAATACATGTGAAGGGATCAGGACAGTGCCTGGCTCACAGTAGGTGACCAAAGTTAGCTCTATGAGTATGTTTACACATCTGCATATTAATAGTAAGTGCCTGGCAATACTGGGAGCTCAAACCGATCGCAGGTAGTATTAGGGGAAGTGCAGCTTCCCCTTCCACAGTCTTCAGAAGATTTCATGCCAGGCATAGAGCAGGCCATTCTTATTCCAAGTGGTTTGACTTGGCTGTTTGACTTTATTTATTGAGGGCTCAATCGGTGTAGTCTGGGAAGGCTTCATGGTGGAGGTGGCCACTGGAGATAGTGAGGCAGTTCATTCCGGGCAATGGGAAAGGATGGATCATTTGCAAGGAGTGGCTGTGCTAGATGAGAGAGGCCATCCAGGATGCCAGATGTCACATCACCAACTTTCAGGATTAATTTCTGTCTCCTTACCATAGCGATGAATGTTCCCATTTGATAGATGCAGTAATAGGATCAGAGAGGGTCATCGGGGTTCTTAGGGTCCCTGAGGAGTCCAGTGCTTGGGAGGCTCTCTGTGAAGCTCCCGGGATGCCCCCCAGCTCCAGGAAGTCCCCTGAGCATGCTTATGTTTGGGAAGCTCTGGAAGAGTGGTGACCTGTCTCCTAGGAGCAGAGGCAGTGCCTCCCCCATCTTTAGGACCTGGGTCTAGGGTCCTTTAGAGCCTCACCTGGGCATAGGACTTCCATTGTTCCAGCCCCTCTCTCGTACCCCAGACTAGCCAAACCGGTTCTGGGGAAGGGGGGTGGGGAGCAGGCACGTTGAGACAGCCGCTGCCTCTCCGCAAGGTTCCCTCCTCCTTCACCTCCCCCTCCCTGCCCCACACAATACCCAGGAGCTTGCCTTGCTGGGCTCTGGGGCCATGCTGACATGCTGACATTGCCCCCTGAGGACTTGGCTGCCACCCCAGAGTCCCCAGGGTGCCCTGGAGCCCTGGACTGTGCTGGCAGCTGGACGGAGCTCCCTGGCTGAGGTAGGGCCCCACCTGGGTGCCAGCCATCCCATTCTCTTCCCGCCAGTTTTCCCCTCTGAGTGATCTCTTTGTGCTGCCTGCCTGGTCTCTGATCCTGGCCCTGACCCACTATGGCCTTCTGGTGCTCTGTAAACCTTGCCTGGATCCCCTTTCCAGCCATGACCTCCCCCTTGGCTTTATTCCTTCAAGGGCAGAGAGGCCCTGGGAGGGTCCCCACTCTTCTGGGCAGCAGGGCAAGAGGCACCTGGGAGGGGGCAGGGAAAACCTAGGCACAGGAGGCCAGAAATGCTTTCTGTGACCATGGTGGTATTCAGGGACTCTCTCTGGTAGCCTTGCTAAGTGAGCCCATCGTCCCCTGTAATTAGTAGCGCCCACCAAGGGTATGTTCCTCGGTCCCTGCCCATCCTTCTTGGCCCAGAGACATTTATGATGAGACACATTTCTTGGAGAGGGCATCAGGTGGTGGTGGGGTCCCTTAAGAGCCACTTTACAGATGGGAATACTGAGGCCAAGGGATGGGCTATGACTTGCCTGAGGCCACACAGCTGGTCAGTGTCAACACTGGGCCTAGGAGCTTGGGTGGGGGTTATTCTCTTCGGGCTCCACAATGGCCCTTGCCTAGTAGACCCTAGAGTCTCTATCCAGAGATCATGCCTTGGGAAGGTCATGTCCCCGCTGTCTGGGGCCAGTTCTCTTTCCGAGGTTTTTGTTTGCTTTTTCTAACAGAGATGAACTACACATAATATGAACCCAGCTTATCCCTCTTAGCTCTCCAGCATTGAGGTTGGGTGTGCCAGATCCCTGGAGGGCCACAGGGCTGGCATCGCAGCTAGATGGATCATTCTCATTCTCCTTGGCCTGAGCATAGGTGGAGGCCGACACACTCCTGACCTCCCTGCTGGGACCTGCCTCCAGCTTCACCTCCCTCGGAAGCCTTCTACGTCCCCTCTCCCCACAATCACCTAGCCTTCTCCTCTGAGGCCTTAACTGGGGGTGCTCCTGCTGCAAAGCCTCAAGGTTTTGCTTACTTACCCCTGCAAGTGATGGGAAGAAGGGTCCCTCCCTGCCCTCCAGGGACTTCCAGAACCCAAATGCAGGAATCTCCCTCCCAAAATACAAGGGGGTAGGGGGCATGGGTACATGCTGCATATGTGTGCCCCCAGAAGCAAGCAGGACTTGTGTGTCAAGGACTCCTGATTCCTGCAGAGAAAGAGACCTGTCTGTGGGCAGGGGCCTCCTTCCACACACTCCTGCAATGTAATGTCTGTCTCAGCCTTGCTCCTTCCTCTTCCCCATCGGTGTAAAGGACCGAGCCGCCTTCTGTCTAGAGAAAGACTGATAAAAATACTGCCCTATTTGCCAGATGAGGAAACTGAGGCTTAGGGAGACTTGCTCAAATGGGCACTCTTCAGATTAGAGGGACAGAGGCTGACGGTACAAGCCAGAGTGGCCACTGTAGAGAGGGCCCCTTTGGAGCACCTGTCCCCTTCTTCCCACCCTCCCAGGTGGTGGGGGTGAAGGGGGCAGGGAGAAGCAGTTGAGAAACTGTGCAGAGAGACTGGGGCCTGCGACAGACCGAGCCATCTCTCACTGGGTCCTCTTCTCCCTTCCTGCCTCCAGCAGTGACTGACACTATCACTGTTCAGGCCAAGGCTTTCTCTGTAAGTGCACTAGGTATTTCAGCCATGGAGCAGTTATCTATGACCTCCTCCAGGAAGTCTTCCTGGAATACCCAGGTTGAATTGAGCCCAGCACCCTCCTCCGATGGCTCCTCTGGCTTGGCTCTTGCCAACCTGGATTGTAACTGTTTTCGTTTTTGGCTCTGCTACTAGACTGGCAGCCCATGGGCATGACATGTTTGTCCATCTGTCTCCCTGGGTTTTTCTGGGCTTCATCTGTGTCTCCGAGGATCTGGCTGGTCTGAAATTGTCAGTGTCTCTGTCTCCATCTCGGAGTCCCTGAATGTCTCAGCATCTGTGGTTTTTCTGTTTTTGAGTGTTTTGGGGTCTTGGTTTCTGGGTTGCTAACTGGTCTCTGTTTCTCTAGGTCTCTCTCAGTCTTCATCTCCTGGCTTTCTTGGTCCTACCAGGCTGGGCACTGCCCCTTTGGCCTGAGGGGGCCTCTGGGGGGTCCTGGCTGCCTGGCCTGCCCACAGCGAGGCCACGCTAGGGTAGGCCCCCGCCCAGCCCGCTGCCTGCTCCCTCCCTCTCTCCCTGCTTGCCTCACCACAGGGTTTGATGAATCAAACTCTTTGTCTGGGTGGGATCTCCCCCAGCCGGCTGGGCAGAGAGAGGGCTTCCCCTGCCAGAGCAGCCAAACAGCATCAGCAAGCGGGCCTGGGCCTGGAGAGGTGAGGGGCTGTAGGAGGGAGGCTGGCGGAGGGCCACAGGGCAAGGGCTGCGGGGACTCGGGCCTCTCAGATCATCAGCCCTGTCCTGATCGGAAAGCTGCCTCCCAGGGATAACATCCCACCCAGAAAGGACCCATCCAGCCTGGCCACCCAGAGCTGGAAGCTGGGGTGGGGAATAACCCCTCTTTCACTCCAATCCTGGGGGCTGGGGCATCTCCCTGAACTTCTCCGGGAGAGCCCCTGACTGGGTGGTGGCCCGCCTGCCAGTCCGTGACCCTCCCAGCCAGCTTGGCATGGGTGTGGGCACCACTCAGTGCTGAAGGCCACAACTCTGGGCGAGGGTTGGGGTTGGGGGGAAGAAACATCAAAGCAAGGACCTGTGGGCTGGTGCGTGTGCATCCTGGGGTGTGCGTGTGAAGGGAACAGGAGGTTGAGAAATCGTGGGTGCCTCTGTAAATATCGGACGGGTCGGCGTGTTTGTGAGGAAGTGTCTGTGAATGTATGCGGTCGTGTAAAAAAGAGTGTGTCTGTGAATGTGTGAGCCCGAGTTTGAAATGTCTGGGTCTATGAACGTGTACGTGTCATTCTATACTTGGGAGAAAATGTAGTGTGGATGTATATATTGGGACATGGATTTGTGTGACAATGTATGTATTTGCATGTCTGGTGACATGTCAGTGTGTTGGAGAAGGTACAAGGTGGTTAAAAGCACCGATTTGAAAGCTAGAATGGCTGGGTTAGAATCCTGGCTCCACCATTTACCAAATAACCTCTCTGTGCCTCGCTTTCCCCACCTATAAAATGGGGATAATAAGGGCATCAACTTACAGGGTTGTTATGAGGACTAAATGAGATAGGATGTGTAAAGTGCTTGGCCTATCCTTCCGGCAATGCCAAGCAAGTATCAGCTATTCCTATATAATTAGACGTGTGAGTGTATTTGTGCAGATACGTGCACACAAGTGTACACAGGGGTTTGTCCAGGCCTCCAGGGGGAGTGGCTGACTGGCCAGCCCCACTATCCTCTGTCTGGGTCTGATATCTTCTCTTCTGCAGGCCCAGGTGGGTGGCAGAGCAAAGGAGGAATGGACTGTGGGCCACCTGCTACCCTCCAGCCCCACCTGGCTGGGCCACCTGGCACTGCCCGCCGCCCTGTAGCCGTGTGCCAGCAGGAGAGTCTGTCCTTTGCAGAGCTGCCCGCCCTGAAGCCCCCGAGCCCAGTGTGTCTCGACCTTTTCCCTGTGGCCCCAGAGAAGCTTCGGGCTCCTGGCAGCCGCTGGTCCCTGGGGACCCCTGCCCCTCTCCAAGGGTTGCTATGGCCATCATCCCCAGGAGGCTCAGATACAGAGATCTCCAGTGGGGGGATGCGGCCCAGCAGGGCTGGCAGCTGGCCGCACTGTCCTGGTGCCCAGCCCCCAGCTCTGGAGGGACCCTGGGGTCCCCAGCACCCACAGCCACAGCGCCGGGCCAGCCATGGCTCGGAGAAGAAGTCTGCCTGTGAGTCACCCTGGGGGAGGCGGGTATGGGTGCCACAGTGGGGTGGATAGGGGAGGGGCTGGGCAGCTCCTTAATCTTTATGTCCTAAGGTTCCCCCAAAAGTCAGGACAAGTGGTAGATTTTAGTGATAAGGAGACTAGCGGGGCTCAGGGAAGGCAAGCGACTTGTCCAAGGTTATGCAGTGAGGGAGTCACCATCCTGGGCAGCCCAGCCCCTCTGCCTACTGCAGTCAGGCCCTGTGCTCACCTTACCCCTCTCGCAGACCCCTATGGGAACCAGATGCTAGGAGAAACACAGGCCCTTTTCCTTGGACATGGCGCCTGAACCTCCCCAGGTGCTCAGGGCCAGGGCAGCAGCAGGGAGGAGGTTGGGGGAGACCCCAGACCGTGCTCTCACACCTTGCCCCCCAACCCTAGGGCGCAAGATGCGGGTGTACCAGCGTGAAGAGGTCCCCAGCTGCCCTGAGGCCCACCCTGTCTTCCTGGAGCCTGGCCAGGTAGTGCAAGAGCAGGCCCTGAGCACAGAGGAGCCCAGACCGCTGGAACTGTCTGGGTCCACCCGAGTGAGTCTCGAGGGTCCTGAGCGGAGGCGATTCTCAGCCTCGGAGCTGATGACCCGGCTGCACTCTTCTCTGCGCCTGGGGCGGAATTCAGCAGCCAGGGCACCCATCTCCGGCTCAGGCACTGGTGCAGTCCGGGAAGGTACCACCTCCTCCCATGGGCCCTGAGAGCAGCCAGATGCCGGGTAGGGGTGGGGGATACCCACTCACCGGCCGCCTGAGGCTGTCAGGGTGCCAGGGCCGGGGACCAGGGCCAGTCTCTGGACTCCTCACCCTCAGTTCTCACCCTTTCCAGGGAAAGCATCTGGAATGGAGGGGCGAAGTGCAGAGACGAGTGGGGATGGAGTGTTGCGGCCAGCCCCTGGTGACTCAAGAGAGGGCCATGGTGGTTGGCACGAGCCCAGGTACCATCTCCCGCTTGGGTCTTGGGTCCAAGACGGGGTGCAGGCGAAGAAGGGCCGTGACGCACTCTCTTTCGTAGGCTAGACATGCAGGAAGAGCTGCCTTTGGGGTCCAGGAGCACCAACGAGCGGCGCCAGTCTCGATTCCTCCTTAATTGTACGTGTTAACTGTACGTGGGAGGGGGTCCCAGGGAGGAGGTAACGGGGTTTGGAGAGTTGGGAGGTAGAGATCGAGTGAGAAACGGAGAATGGAACTCTCGGTATCTAGCACGCAGTAGGTGCTCAATTTGTTTATGTAATGAATGAATGAATGAATTCACTGTGTCCGGATATCCGAACGGCGGCAAAGGTTAAGTGACGCCGGGTCTTGGGGCAGCCGGGGAGGAGCCGGGCAGGGGTTGGCGGGCGCCCCACGGTCCTCGCCCGCCCGTCTTCCCCCCAGCCGTCCTCTATCAGGAATACAGCGACGTGGCCAGTGCCCGCGAACTGCGGCGGCAGCAGCGGGAGGAGGAGGGCCCGGGGGACGAGGCCGAGGGCTCGGAGGAGGGGCCGGGGCCGCCGCGCGCCAACCTCTCCCCCAGCAGCTCCTTCCGGGCGCAGCGCTCGGCGCGAGGCTCCACCTTCTCGCTGTGGCAAGACATCCCCGACGTGCGCGGCAGCGGCGTCCTGGCCACGCTGAGCCTGCGCGACTGCAAGCTGCAGGAGGTGGGCGCACGAGGGGGCCCGACGGGGCGGGGCGGGCCGGGAGTACGCGGTCCGGGGACTTCGCGGGAACCCGGGCGCTGGAGGGAGGAGGACACAGAAAGGAGGTGCTGGCGCGACTGTTCGCGCGGAGGGCGGGCGCTAGGACCTGACTACCCTAGGCCGTCTGGAAGCGAGGCGGAGCCGGGAGCTCCGGGAGCTAGGCCCCGGTTGCGAGTAGGGGGCGGAGCCAGCGGGACGAAGCCTAGGATAGGGCAGGGGCGGATGAGGGGCGGAGCCATTCCGAGCGCAAACGCCTGGTGGGCCGGGGAAAAGGCGGGGCCGGGGCCGGGGCGAGGCCTGAGGTGGGCGGGGCTCGGGGGCAGAGCACGTCGGGGCGGGGCTAAGGGGAGGGGCGGGTTCGAGGGCTTGAGCTGGGCTTGCACAATTGCCCGCGGCAGGAGGTGGGTCGTCTGGCCCGCCCGGCGCCAGATTAGGAGTGGGACTATAGCAGGGGCGAGGACGCGAGGTGTGGCTGTGTCTAAAGAGGTGGCGTCCTGGGGCGGGGGATGCGAGGCCAGGGCCTCCGAGGTGAACTGGCCCGCCCCTTTCGACCCCGTGTGCGCCCTTCCTCAGGCCAAGTTTGAGCTGATCACGTCCGAGGCCTCCTACATCCACAGCCTCTCGGTGGCTGTGGGCCACTTCCTGGGCTCTGCCGAGCTGAGCGAGTGTCTAGGGGCACAGGACAAGCAGTGGCTGTTTTCTAAACTGCCTGAGGTCAAGAGCACCAGCGAGAGGTGAGGAAGTAGTCTGGCTGGCCCCGGGTGGAGACTCAGCCTGTGGTTGGCCGGCTCCCAGATCTGGAGTCTCCATCCTGGCTCTGACCCCTCAGGTTCCTGCAGGACCTGGAGCAGCGGCTGGAGGCAGATGTGCTGCGCTTCAGCGTGTGCGACGTGGTGTTGGAGCACTGCCCGGCCTTCCGCCGAGTCTACTTGCCCTATGTCACCAACCAGGCCTACCAGGAGCGCACCTACCAGCGCCTGCTGTAGGGCTGGGGGCTCTGAAAGGGGTGGGGGCTTGGAGGGAGTCTCAGGCAGGTGCAGGCATTGAGGAGTGGATGATGCAAGGTGACTCTGGGAGGGGAGGGGCCCCTGAAAGGGTCTCTGTGGCCAGGATAAGGTGAGTTGTGACCCCAAGGGGCAGCAAGGATGTGCTGAGAAGGCACCTGAGGACCCCGTGGATGGCCAGGGTCGTGAATCCCAGGAGTTCAGGCCCACCTGTGATTCCAGAGCCTTCCTATTTTCCAGCCTGGAGAACCCCAGGTTCCCTGGCATCCTGGCTCGCCTGGAGGAGTCCCCCGTGTGCCAGCGTCTGCCCCTTACCTCCTTCCTCATCCTGCCCTTCCAGAGGATCACTCGCCTCAAGATGTTGGTGGAGGTACCTCAAGGGCACAGGCTGGGCGAGGGGGAGACACCCGCGGGTGGGCCGGCTCTCGGGGAGCATGAGGCCTGCCACATTGTGCTGATCCCACCTTCCAGAACATCCTGAAGCGGACAGCACAGGGCTCTGAAGAAGAAGACATGGCCACTAAGGCCTTCAACGCTCTCAAGGAGGTGAGCTGGGCTGGGCAGGGCAGGGGCTGCTTGGCTCCTGAAGCTCCCCGGACCCCCAGCATGTCTCTAAAACAGCCCCTAGCCGTCAGAGTCTCCAGTCTCCCCAGGTGAGAGTCTGAGGCTGGGCTCTGGGAGCCAGGGCTGAGGGGCTACAGGTGACCTCCCCACAACCCCCCCACAGCTGGTGCAGGAGTGCAATGCTAGCGTGCAGTCCATGAAGAGGACAGAGGAACTCATTCACCTGAGCAAGAAGATCCACTTTGAGGGCAAGGTGTCTGTCTGCAGCCAGTGGGATGGGCACCCCAAGGGGCAGCTCTTGTTTCCAGCTTGCCCTGGGGTCTTCAAGCCAGTTCATCGCTGCCCACACCCTCCCATCTGCCCTCTTGTGCTCTGGTGCCCCTGGGCCTGACCCGTTCTACTCCATCCCTCTAGATTTTCCCGCTGATCTCTCAGGCCCGCTGGCTGGTTCGGCACGGGGAGCTGGTTGAGCTGGCACCACTGCCTGTGGCACCCCCTGCCAAGTTGAAGCTGTCCAGCAAGGCCGTCTACTTACACCTCTTTAATGACTGCTTGCTGCTCTCCCGGCGGAAGGAGTGAGTCGGGGCAGTCGGGGGTGGGTAGGTAAACTGGAGCCAGGCTCTCTTTCTCCCTACCACTGGGTCTGGGAGCCCCTGCCTGTGCCAGGGTGTGCTGCCAGGGCACCCTGGGCTTTGGTGGAGGCTCCTGAAGTAAAGGCAGAGATGTGAGACTGGTCCATGTTCCAGAAGGGAGAATCAGGGGCTAGACTGTGTGCTGAGGACTTGGAGCTGCTGTGGGCTTCAGCCAGTTAGAGCAGAGACTACGAGCATGGCCCTGCGGCCGCAGCTCTGCCCTGAGTCGTAGCTGTGCTAGCAGCCAACATTTCCTCAGTACCTACACTGTGCCAGGCATGCTATGTGGATTATTCCCTCTAATCCTCCAAATACCTCCCTGGGAAATAGGCTTCTCTGTTACTGTCAGATCATGGAGCTAGTAGGTAGAGGAGCCGGGGGAGGCCAGCTCTGTCTGATGGCAGCACTGTGTCTGGCTCACAGTAAACATTCGCTCAGTATTAGCTGGATTATTATAAGTGAGGGGCGAGGTAGAAGACTCGTGGATAAGATGAATGGGATAAAGGGTGAACATGTGGGCCGGGCACAGTGGCTCACACCTGTAATCCCAGCACTTTGGGAGGCCAAGATAGGAAGATACCTTGAGTCCAGGAGTTCAAGACTAGCCTGGGCAACATAGTGAGACCTCATCTCTTAAAAAAAAAAAAAAAAAAGATGGACATGTTTTGCTATAAGAAGAGATCATTCTTGATTTGTTTGTTCATTTAGCAAATTGTCACTGAGTCTCTGTTCTGTAGCAGGCCAGTGCTAGGGACAAAATATGAATGAGACTTGTTTTCTGCTCACAGGAGCTTTCAGGCCAGTAAAAATACATCCTGATAACCACATCATCAGGGTTTTCGTGGAAGGGTGTACTGTGGTAGTTCCTGGTGTGGGGTGAGAATCAGTAAAGCTTCATAGAGGAAGGGACCTTTGAGCTGGGTTTTGAAGGATGAGTAGGAGTTTTCCAGGTAGACAGGTAGCTTGAGTGGAGGAGTACAGCAGAGCCATGGCAGTGTAGAAGAGTGGAGTGTGTTTGGGAATGAAGCCTAATGTGGCTGCATTTGTAAAGGAGACAGAGCAGCAGAGGGAAGTTGGGATGTTGAAGGTCATGGTAGAGAGGCTGGATTTTTTCTGAGGCAGCAGGGACCACGGAGAGTTAAGCAGAAGGATGACGTTTTTGCTCCTGGCCAATTTGGAGGATGAACTGGAAGGGGAGAGGCCAGAGGGTCTTGCAGTTGCCCAGGAGAGCGTAGATGCTCCAGAAGTGGCAGGGTGCTTCAGGATAAGTGGATTCCAGAGACAATAAGGGGGAAAGACAGGTCATAGCTACGAGGTGGGTGTAGCGGGGACGGAAAGGGAAGGGGCGAGCATGACGTCTGAGTTTCCTCGCGGGCAAACTGGTGGCGTCTTTCACTGGAATGGAGAACAGCGAAGGGGGTCTGGTTTGGAGTGGGAGAAGCTGAGTTTTTTATTTGATGCTGAGTTTTGTCGAACAGGTTGACATCCATAGAACACCCTCCACCCATCCATTCACCCATCCTGCCTGCAAGTACTTACTGAGCCCAAATTGTGGGCCAGGCAGTGTCAGACGCTGAGCCACAGTGGCAGAGAGACAAGGTTCAGCATTCATGGGGCTTATATACTGGGAGGGAGGCAGATACTCTGCAGGGGGCTGTCCGGTTGGCTCTTTGGAACAGATGCTTGGGAGAGAGGTTTTAAGAGTGGTTGTGAATCGCTTGAACCCAGGAGGCAGAGGTTGCCGTGAGCCGAGATCATGCCACTGTGCTCCAGCCTGAGCAACAGAGCGAGACTCTGTCTTAACAAAAAACAAAACAAACAAACAACAAAAAAAGAGAGAAAGGTGGAAAGTGTGCTTGGGACCCAGGGACTGGTTTCCACTACCTCCAGCCTCCAGCAGCAAGCCAGCAGGGAAGAAACTCTTGGTTCCTTGTGGGGACTTTGCCAGCTGCTGGGAGAGCAGTGCCCCTATCCAGAAGCAGGACGCTGTGAGAAGCTGGCGGGCAGGCACCCGCTTCTCCCTGCTTCCAGTCAGAACCCACCTGGTCCCGACGGTGGATACCCCGAGCCGGGGTCCAGGCCAGGCTGACCTCCCCACCCCGGTCCTCCAGGCTAGGGAAGTTTGCCGTTTTCGTCCATGCCAAGATGGCTGAGCTGCAGGTGCGGGACCTGAGCCTGAAGCTGCAGGGCATCCCTGGCCACGTGTTCCTCCTCCAGCTCCTCCACGGGCAGCACACGAAGCACCAGTTCCTGCTGAGGGCCCGGACGGAGTGAGTGGGCCTGGGTGTGGGGAGAGAGGAGGCCCCTCCCCAGGACGGGCACCCCTGTGACATCCTGGCCTTGATTCTCCCCAAGTGCCCAGCTCCTCCCTGACTTGGGCAGGACGTAGGGGCAGAGGGCAGGGCTGGAGGCCAGAGCAGGAGAGCCTGCCCCACAGGTGGTGCTGGGGAGCTGCCACCTCCCCCTCACTCTGGGCATCTCTTGTATGTAAACCTCTGTATCCTGCTATCTCTGGCTTAAGGATCATGGCATTAGGCAGGACAGAGGCAGGGCTGGCATCAGGGGGTTCTGAGCCTGTTGTTATGCTCAGAGCTGGGTGGAGCACAGGCTTGTGAACAGGGCTGTGGGGTGTGCCCCGGGGTAGGGCAGACATGACCTGGGTCCTGGGCCTGGACATCATGCCCAGCTCCCCCAGCCCTGGTTTCCGCACCCTGCCCTGGGCAACTGCACCTTGCATGTTGTGACAGCTCGGCCTCCCCCTTCCCTAGAAGTGAGAAGCAGCGATGGATCTCAGCCTTGTGCCCCTCCAGCCCCCAGGAGGACAAGGAGGTCATCAGTGAGGGGGAAGGTAGTAGCTGAACCCCGCCGGTTACATCCCTCCATCCCTCCCTCCCTCCCTCCCTCCTTCCCTCCCTCCCGCCCATCCTTGGTGCTGTGTTTCTGGCAGGGCTGTGGGGAGAGAGATTAATGCCTGGGGCAGTCAGAGGTAGCTCCAAGGAACCTCGAAGGCTGAGCGGGACTTACATAGCACAGGTAGACTCTGTATCCACAGGCAGCATTCTGGAGATCACAAAGCCTCATATCCTCCCATTTCACCCCCGTTTTACAAGTTAGAAGAGAGGTTCAGAGATAAATGGACTTGCGTAAGTTCACTCAGTCAGTAGCAGAGCTGAGAGCAGAGCCCGGGTCTGTCTCTGTCTTTGCGTCAGTTGCAAACAGGACAAGAAGCAGCGGAGCCAGGGTGTGAGGGGTGGTAGGGGTGCTGGTGGCAGGTGAAGAGGGATCTGCCCAGTGGGAATAAAGGTTTCTCCTTGGGTGTGAAGTGAAGCTAGTAAGCCAGGGCGTGACCTGATCATAGAGAGCCTTCCTAGAGTGAACGTCGCGAGCTGATGGTTAGTTTTGTTTGGTTTGTTTTTTTTTTTTTTTTTTGAGACAGGGTCTTGCTCTGTTGCCAGGCTGGAGTGCAGTAGCGTGATCATGGCTCACTGCAGTCTCGATCCTCGGGAGGATCAAGCGATCCTCCCGCCTCAGCCTTTTGAGCAGTTGGGACCCCAGGTATGCATGACCACACCTGGCTAATTTTTATTTTTTGTAGAGGCAGAGTCTTGCTATGTGGCCCAGGCTGGCCTCAAACTCCTGGGCTTGAGCAGTCCTCTCTTTCAGCCTCCCAAAGTGCTGGGATTACAGGCATGAGCCATCGTGCTGGGCCTACACAGTAGGCTGGAGTGCACTGGCTCAATCTCGGCTCATTGCAACCTCCACCTCCTGGATTTAAGCAATTGTCATGCCTTAGCCTCCCTAGTAGCAGCTGGGA
>NW_022436983.1:9827817-9860978 GCF_009761245.1 Sapajus apella | reverse complement strand
TTTTTTTTTTCAGAGAGAATCTTGCCCTGTCGCCTATGCTGGAGTATAGTGGTGTGATCTCAGCTCACTGCAGCCTCTGCCTCCTGGGTTCAAATGATTCTCCTGCCTCAGTCTCCTGAGTAGCTGAGATTACAGGTGCCCACCACCACACCCAGCTAATTTTTGTATTTTTAGTAGAGACAGGGTTTTGCCATGTTGACCATGGCTAATCTCGAACTCCTGGCCTCAAGTGATTCACCTGCCTCAACCTCCCAAAGTGCTGGGATTAAAGGTGTGAGCCATAGGCCAGACCCAGGGCTAGGGGCTTTATATTTGCGTTATTTCTAATTTAATCCTCATGGCAACCCTACTAGGTAGACTCACTGTCCCTCCCTCCCTCCCTCCCTCCCACTCTCCCTCCCTCCCCCCCTCCCTCCCCCCCTTCCACCCCTCTTTTGTTGCCCAGTCTGGAGTGCAGTGGCGCGATCTCAGCTCACTGCACCCTCCACCTCCAGGGTTCAGTACTCCTGCCTCAGCCTTCCGAGTAGCTGGGACTACAGGTGCATACCACTACGCCCAGCTAATTTTTAGTATTTTTAGTAGGGATTGGGTTTCACTGTGTTAGCCAGGATAGTCTCGATCTCCTGACCTCATGATCTGCCCACCTTGGCCTCCCAAAATGCTTGGATTACAGGCATGAGCCACCACACCTGGCTTCATTTTTCATATCTGAGAAAACCTTGACTCAGAAGGTAAAGAAAATTGCCCTAGGTCACACAGCCAGTAAGTGACAGAACTGGGATTCAAGCCAGGCCTGGCCTCCAAGTCTGTGCCTTTTGATGCTACCAGCCCACCTTGTCTAATGGAAAGAGCTGAGGACCAGGAAGGGGGTCGACGCTCTGGCTTGAGCTAAGAGTCCCACCTAGGCTGGGGCTGAGCTCCCTACTCCCATGTGGTCAGGGTAGGTCCCTGGGAGTTAACATATGACCCCTGAAGGATGAGGAGAGGTTGTCATGAAAAGATCTGGGGAAGAGCATCTGGCAGAAGGAACCGCCAGTGCAAAGGCCCTGGGGCAGGAGGGAGCTTAGAGTGAGGAACAGCAGGGAGGCTGGTGTGGCTGGAGCTTTTTGAGTGAGTAGGGAGGGAAAGTTGAGGGGAGAAGCAGAGGCTAGCAGGGGGCGACGCCAGACCATGAAGGGCCTTGTGGGACTTAGAGAGGAGTTTGGATGTTATTCTAGGAGGAGTGGGAACTCCTGGAGAGCTTTAAACAGGGGAGTGATGCAGCTAGAATCCCAGTTGGGAAGGATGGGCTGAAGGGAGCACCAGAGCGACGTTAGGGGCATATTGCGGGGCCGTTACTGTTTTGTGTGGGGTATCTGGGGGCAGTTGGACGTTGGGGTCTGAAGGTCAAAAGCAAGGTGTTGGGCTGGGCACCGTGGCTCACGCCTGTAATCTTACCACTTTGGGAAGGCAAGGCGGGGGGATCACCTGAGATCCGGAGTTAGAGACCAGCCTGGCCAACATGGAGAAACCCCGTCTCTACTAAAAATACAAAATTAGCCGGGCATGGTGGGGAGTGTCTGTAAACCCAGCTACTTGGGAGGCTGAGGCAGGAGAATCGCTTGAACCTGGGAGGCGGAGGTGGTGGGAAGTGGAGATAGGGCCATTGTACTCTAGCCTGGGCAACAAGAGTGAAACTCGGTCTCAAAAAAAAAAAAAAAGCAAGGTGTTGGCTTGAGCTGAAGAGGGGAGAGCCGCTGGTATAGAGGCAGAAACGGAAGCTGGGAGGGACTGGATTCATCCGCACCTGTGTTTCGGGTAGGAGAGGAGTAGGTCAGGGTGGGCAGAGGGCACCCCTGTCTTGAACATAGGCCTGTGGCATGGTAGTGGCAGAGGAATAATAGCCTCAGTGGCCACCTTCCCACCCACTTACTTCCTCCTGCCACCTCTCCCTGCCCTACCCATGCTCCCATCCCTGCCCATCCTGCCCTTCGGACTCCCTGACCCTCCCCTGGGCTGTCAGATCGTCCCCAGGTTCAGTGTGTTAGGACATATAAGGCACTGCAGCCGGATGAGCTGACCTTGGAGAAGACTGACATCCTGGCAGTGAGGACCTGGACCAGTGACGGTGAGAAGTCTCCTGGGAAAGTCTCCCTGATGGGGCTTGGGTGGGCAGGAGACAGCTAGACGTCTAAGACATCACAGGGAAGGGTTATGCAAGTGTTGATCTGCCACAGCATGTGGGAATCAGGTTAGACAAGAGGAGGAACTTCCTGCTTGTAAAGATATAAGATTGAGAATGATGGGGGAGAGTGGGAAATACCCTTTCAGAGGATATCAGGATAAACAGGTCAGAAGTTCATCTACAAGACAGCTAGAGACAGGGTCCTTCCTGGAGCTAGGAGATGCTGAGATGAAGTCACTTTGGCCCCAAGGGTGCAGACAAAGCTTGCATCAGGGCTGAGGTGTTCCCTTCCAGTCCTGGCTCTGGTGCCCCTTTGATGATGTTGTTCTTGGCCTGTGTGTCCCTAGGTTGGTTGGAAGGGGTCCGCCTGGCAGATGGTGAGAAGGGGTGGGTGCCCCAGGCCTACGTGGAAGAGATCAGCAGCCTCAGTGCCCGCCTCCGAAACCTCCGTGAGAATAAGCGAGTCACGAGTGCCACCAGCAAACTGGGGGAGGCCCCTGTGTGAGGGGCAGCCACGGCCTGGGACCCCACCTCCATGCCCAACTCCTGGATGGTCCTGGAGGGGCCTGCAGTGTCTCCACTGCTCCCCAAGCTGCTGCTGCTGGCACTTCGCTTCTGTGGCCTTGACATTGAGGGCACAGGCTGGACACAGGAATGGGGGCGCCTCCAGAGGGTCTCTTTGTCCTCATGCTCCTCAATGTCCACACTTCAAGGCCAAGGGCAGTTTCTTCCTCCGACATGGGGACCGTAACAGGGGACCACTGATACCTGGCAGGGACTGGGGCCCTCTCCATTCTGTGCCCTCAATCCTGCCTGACTCTTGATCCTTCCCCAGGCAGGGACCTGGCTGGGGAACATCCTGGTGCTGGTGGTGCTGGGACCTATATATATTTATGTATATCTGGGGTCTTGTCTACCACCTCCCCTGGCCAGAGCCCGAGTGGGTGCTGGTTGCTGTGTCTTGTCTGTAAATAAACTCTCATGCCTTTGCTTGGAGTCTGTGATCCATCTGATGCTGTCCCCGTCCCGGCAGTCCTGTTTTCCCAGCTAAACATCAGGAGAGTTGAGGACCAGGAAGGGGGTCGGCACTCTGGCTTGAGCTAGGAGCTGGCTCCAAACTGGGGCTTTGCCTTTCTCTGGAGTTGGCCTCTGAGCTGTAAGACGGTGACCAGGGGCAGGAGGACGACTGTGTATCAGCTAGGCTGCTTTTGCCTGCAAGTAACAAAATGTCAGATACGAACAAACAGACTTAAACATTAAAGAAATTTGATTAAGTTCCTTAAAGAGATTTGATTAGTTCTTGTATTTGTTTCCTGTGGCTTCTATAACAAAATTATCACAAACGGAGTGACTGAAAACAATATTTTCTTCTCTCAGAGTTCTGGAGGCCAGGAGTTGAAAATGAGCAGCACTGGGCCCACACCTGGGGGCTCTGTTCCGTCCCGGGGGTCTGGGGGAGAATGGCGCCTCGCCTCTTCCCACTGCTGGTGGCTGCAGTGTTCCTTGACTTGAAGCCCTGTCACTCTGGTCTCTGCCTCCGTGGGCACATGGCCTTTTATTTATTTATTTTTGTTTTGTTTGCACATTTCCTTTTCTGTGTGTCTATATCAAATTTCCCTCTGCCTCCCTCTGACAAACAAGTCCTTGCATTTGGGCCCACCTAGATGATCTCCCCATCTCATAATCCTTAATTTAAATCACATCTGCAAAAACCCTCTAACCCCTCTCCACTTTTTGGTCATATAACGTAACATTCACAGGTTCCAAGGACTAGGGCATAGATATCTTTTGGAGGCCATTTTCAGCCAGGCTGGAGTGCAGTGGCACAATCTCGGCTCACTGTATCCTCTGCCTCCCGGGTTCAAGTGATTCTCGTGCCTCAGCCACCTGAGCATCTGGGATTACAGGTGTCTGCCACCATGCCCAGCTGATTTTTATATTTTTAGTAGAGATGGGGTTTCACCATGTTGGCCAGGCTGGTCTCAAACTCCCGGCCCCAAGTGATCCACCTGCCTCAGCCTCCCAAAGTTCTGGGATTATAGACATGAACCACCATGCCCAGCCTTGAATTTTTAAAAATAATTTTACTTATTTATTTATTTCAGATGGAATTTTGCTCTTGTCGCCTAGGCTGGAGTGCAATGGTGCGATCTTGGCTCACCAAAACCTCTGCCTCCCAGGTTTAAGTGATTCTCCTGCCTCAGCCTCCCAAAGAGCTGAGATTACAAGCATGCGCCACCACGCCCAGCTAATTTTTTGTATTTTTAGTAGAGGTGGGGTTTCACCATGTTCCCCAGGTTGGTCTTGAACTCCTGACCTCAGGTGATTCACCCGTCTTGCCATCCCAAAGTGCTGGATTATAGGCATGAGCCACCGCACCCGGTCAATTTTTTTTCATTTTGAGATGGAGTCTTGCTCTGTCACCCAAGCTGGAGTGCAGTAGTGCAATCTCGGCTCACTGCAACCTCTGCCTCCCAGGCTCAAGTGCTCCTCCTGCTTCAGCCTCCCAAGTCGCTGGTAATACAGGTGCGTGCTACCGTACCTGGTTAATTTTTGTATTTTTAGTAGAGATGGAGTTTTACCATGTTAGCCAGGCTGGTCTCAAACTCTTGATCTCCGGTGATCCGCCCACCTCGGCCTCCCAAAGTGTTGGGATTACAGGCATGAGCCACAGTGCCCAGGCCCAGCCTGGAATTTGAATTCTGCTTCTGACATTTATGCCCCATGTGATTTTAAAAAATGAGCTTTTTGTTTTGGAATACTTTTAGGTTTATACAACAATTGCAATAATAGTACAGAAAGTTCCATCCACCCCCTTAACAACGTCCCCCATTCTTAGCGTCTTTTGTGACTACGATACAGTAGTCAAAAGTAAGAAACCAACACGTTGCTGTTAACTGAACTCCAGACTTGATTCGGATTTCACCAGCTTTCCCACTAACGTCCTTTTCTGTTCCAGGATCCAATCCAGGATCCCACACTGCGTTCAGTTGCCGCGTCTTAGTCTTCGCCGGTCTGTGACAGTTTCTCAGTGTTTCCTTGGTTTTCGTGACCTTGACAATTTGGGAAGTTCTAGTCTGTGGACTAGCCCTCAATTTGGGTATATCTGATGTTTTCCTCATGACTAGCCAGGAGTTATGGGTTTGGGGGAAGAATACCACAGAGGTAAATAAAATGCACTTCTCATCACGTGATGCCAGGAGGCACACAATGTCCCTGTGACTCATCCCTGGCAATGCTAGCCTTGGTGACTTGGTGAAGGTGGTGTCTGCCAGGTTTTCCTTTTATGAAGTTCTCTTTTTCCTCTTTCTTCTTTCTTTTCTTTTCTTTCTTTCTTTCTTTTCCTTCCTTCCTTCCTTCCTTCCTTCCTTCCTTCCTTCCTTCCTTCTTTCTTTTCTTTTTCTCTTTCTTCCTTTCTTTTTTCCCTTCCTCCCTCATTTTCTCCCTCTCTTTCTCTTGCTTTCTTTTTGAGACAGGGTCTGGCTCAGTTGCCTAGTGCAGTGGTACAATCGGTGTGCAGTGGTACAATCATGGCTCACTATAACCTCCTCCTTCCAGCCGCAAGCCATCCTCCCACCCCAGCCTCCCGAGCTTGAGTAGCTGGGACCAGAGGCACACGTCACACACCTGGCTAAATTTTTTTTTTTTTTGTAGAGTTGGGGTTTTGCCATGTTCCCCAGGCTCACCTCGAACTCCTGGGCTAAAGCGATCTGCCTGCCTTGCCTCCAAAGTGATGGGATTACACGTGTGAGCCAATTTTTTAATTTTTATTTTTTGTAGAGAAGAGGTCTTGCTGTGTTGCCCATGCTGGTCTTGAACTTCTGGTCTCAAACAATTCACCCTCCTCAGCCTGGCCCAGGCGTGGTGGCTCATGCGTGTAATCCCAGCACTGTGGGAGGTTGAGGCAGGCAGATCACCTGTGTCAGCCTGGGCGACACAGCAAGACGCTGTCTGAAAAAAAAAATTGAAGTGCTGGGTTTTCAGGCATAAGCCACCGAGCCACTGTACCTGGCCAACTTTTTAATTTTTATTTATTGTGAGACGGGGTCTCACTGTGTTGCCCAGGCTGGTCTTGAATTCCTGGGCTCAAACGATCCACTCACCTCAGCTTCCCATGAGGTTGAGGTGAGCCCCCTTTTCAAACTCTGTTCTTTGAAAGCAAGTTGAGCCCACATTCAAGTTGTGGGGGCTATACTGGGTGTACCTACATTGGTTATTTGGAATTCTTCTGTAAGGAAGATTTGTTCTTTTCCTTCCATTTATTTGGCTTGTCATTTACAGTCATACGTTGCTTAACGGTGGAGACATTCAAAGAAATGCGCTGTTAGCAATTTGGTCATGGTGAGACCATGGTCGGGTGCAGTCCCACGTGCCTAGATGGAGGAGCCTGCTATGCACTTAAGCTACGTGGTATAGCCTGTGGCTCCTGGGCTGCAGGTTTGTAACTGTGCTGAATGTTACTGTGCTGAACACTGCAGGCACATTACTGTGCCGTGACACAGGCCACCAGAGAACGGGAATTCTTCAGCTCTGTTGCAGCCTTATGGGACCACCGTCATCTATGTGGTCTGCTGTTGACCAGCAATGTAGAATGCTGTTATGCAGACATGACTGCATTTCTACAGCACCGACCTGTGTGTTTATTATTTTATACTTTGGGTTATAATCTAGTACTATGTTTTTTGTTTTTTTTTGAGACAAGGCCTTGCTCTGTTGCACAGGCTGGAGTGCGATGGCGCCATCTTGACTCACTGCAATCTCCACCTTCTGGGTTCAAGCAATTCCCCTGCCTCAGGCTCCCAAGTAGCTCAGACTTAAACAGGCATGTGCCACCATGCCCGGCTAATTTTTGTGTTTTTAGTAGAGACGGGGTTTCACCATGTTGGTCAGGCTGGTCTTGAACTCCTGACCTCAGGTGATCCACCCTCCTTGGCCTCCCAAAGTGCTGGGATTATAGGCATGAGCCACCGTGCCTGGCCAATACTGTTATTTTAATTTAATTTAATTTAATTTATTTTTTTTTGAGATGGAGTCTCACTCTGTTGCCCAGGCTGGAGTGCAGTGGTGCCATCTCAGCTCACTGCAACCTCTGCCTCCCAGGTTCAAGTGATTCTCCTGCGTTAGCCCCCGCTAGTAGCTGAGATTACAGGCGTGTGCCACCATTCCTGGCTAATTTTTGTATTTTTAGTAGAGATGAAATTTCACCATGTTGGTCAGGCTGGTCTCAAACTCCAGACCTCAGGCGATCCTCCCGCCTCTACCTCCCAAAGTGCTGGGATCACAGGAGTGAGCCACCCGGCCCAGACTGTTATTTTATTTTTCAGATGGTTCCAGCTTTGGCTACTAGGAGCTCTTTCAGTTGACCTCCTGTGTCTGTTTGACATGCCCCCATCTTTCTGTTTTGTGAGCATTTCCTTGCTTTCTTGCGCTGCAACATGCTCTGGAACTAACTTGTATTTTTTCCTGCCTCAGTGCTCCAAGAAGTGTGATCCTTTTATTTTGGAGACTGGGTGTGCTTATTGCTGCTGAGACGTCACTGCTTCTAGGCCCTCTCATCAAACAGAGGTGGGAAATAATATATATATGTAGGCCAGGCACTGTGGCTCACGCCTGTAATCCCGGCACTTTGGGAGGCTGAGGCTGGTGGATCATGAGGTCAGGAGTTCGAGACCAGACTGGCCAATATCGCGAAACCCCATCTCTACTAAAAATACAAAAATTAGCTGGGCATGGTGGCACGTGCCTTTAATCCCAGTTACTTGGGAGACTGAGGCAGGAGAATCGCTTGAACCTTAGAGGCAGAGGTTGCAGTGAGCTGAGATCGTGCCACTGCACTCCAGCCTGGGCAACAGAGCAAGACTCCATCTCTCTCTCTCTCTCTCTCTCTCTCCCTCTCTCTCTATATATATATATACACACACACATATAATATATATATATTATATATAATGTGTGTGCGTGTGTGTGTGTATGTGTGTGTGTGTGTGTATGTGTGTGTATGTGTGTGTGTGTGTGTGTGTGTGTGTGTGTATGTATTCACCATGTGATTTTTAGGCAAGACACCAAGTCTCTTTAAAGCCTCTTTAAGGCTTCAAGCCCCATCTGCAAAATGGGGCTGGTGAGAATGGTTCCTGCCTCGTGGAGCCACTGTGAAATGAAGCGTGTCAATGGTTGACACAGTGTCTGGCCTGTAATTAGTCACGATACGTGGTGGCTTTGATTGTGTCGGAGCTGCATAGCCAGAGCATGGGGGCCCTTACAAGGTGGGGAGGCCCCTGTCTCTTGGGGATTGGAGGAACTCAGGCAGTCTGGGAATGGGATTCCTGTGCTGAGTAGAGACCGAGGGGCCTGCGTGCCTCTTCCAGTGCTGAGTCTGCCTGAAGAGTGCACAGGTTGGCAGCAGCTTGGCAGAGCCGAGGAGACAGGCTTTCCTGCATTCAGCCTGCCCTGGCACATCTGGAATCTGGCTGACACCTGAGTCTGGGCTAGACCGTTGGGGGCCAGGGCGCTGGCTTTGGGGCTGTGCTGCCAGGCAGGGAGGCTAGGGCTGCTCACTGGGCCCACTTCGCTCATTCTCCACCTGCTCCCTGCCCACCTGCCCGGGGGATAGATCCAGGCCAGGCATCTCGGGGAAGCCCTTCTCTCAGTGGTGCCTGCCTTTGCCCATCAGGCCCTGCCCTGGTAGGGCTTTGGCCAAGGACCCGGGGCCCTGCCCCTGCTGGCCGCAGAAGAGGAGGAAGCTGGGGTTGGTATCTGCAGGACCAGAGCTGGAGACCATGTCTGGAGTTTTGGCCCCTGAGGCTGTCTGCCCAGCCAGTCTCCAAACCACGATCCTTCAGGAGCGCCTCCCCATTCAGTGGCCATGCCCTTCTCTGCAGTGACCCTGCTCTGCAGAGACTGCAGCGACCCTGCTACTCCTCCTCACTCCCCCGGTCCCCAAACTCTGAACCTATTGTTTAGAAGATTTTGTCCTGAAATGAAACTGTTGAGAAAGAAACTTATTTGAGTGTTCATTTTCAGGGCACACTGAGGTTTCATGTGAACCAGTAAGCCCTGGCTTCAGCCCAGCAGGCACTTCAGCTCTGGGCCAGACTATGTGGCTTGCTTCTTTGTTGATTCCCCTCCCTTCCTCTCTCCCTTCTTTCCTCCCTTCCTCCCTCCCTCCCTCCCTTCCTTCTGCTCTGGACGGAGGATGTGGCTTGCTTCTTTGTTGATTCATTCCGTCTCTCCCTCCCTCCTTCCCTCCCTTCCTTCTTTCCTTCCCTCTTTCCTCCCTCCCTCCCTCCCTCCCTTCCTTCCTTCTTTCCTCCCTCCCTCCCTCCCTCCCTCCCTCCCTCCCTTCCTTCCTTCTTTCCTCCTTCCCTCCCTCCCTCCCTTCCTTCTGCTCTGGGACGGAGGATATGGCTTGCTTCTTTGTTGATTCATTCCCTCCCTCCCTTCCTTTCTTCCTTCCCTTCTTTTTTTCTCACTCTGTTGTCCAGGCTGGATGTGTAGTGGTGGGATCTCAGTTCACTGCAACCTCCACTTCCTGGGTTCAAGTGATTCTTGTGCCTCAGCCTCCCTGTAGCTGGGATTACAGGCACCTGCCACCACACCCAGCCCTCTTTCCATCTTTCAATCCCCTTCATTCTCCTCCCTGATTGTGTCTCCTATGGACCAGCAGCATCCCCGTCCTTGGTGACACTCCCTAGTGGTGAGACAGGTGGCTCAAGCCTGTAATCCCAGCACTTTGGGAGGCCGAGGCAGGTGGATCACAAGGTCAAGAGATCGAGACCATCCTGGTCAACATGGTGAAACCCCGTCTCTACTAAAACTACAAAAAATTAGCTGGGCATGGTGGCGCGTGCCTGTAGTCCCAGCTACTCAGGAGGCTGAGGCAGGAGAATTGCCTGAACCCAGGAGGCGGAGGTTGCGGTGCGCGGAGATCGCGCCATTGCACTCCAGCCTGGGTAACAAGAGCGAAACTCCAACTCAAAAAAAAAAAAAAAAAAAAGACAAGCAGGTGAGGTGAGGCCCCACACGGCATGTTGTCAGGATGCGGGGCAGCAGGAACTTGACTGTCGGTGGGGTGGGAATTGCACAGCTACTTTGGAAAACAGCTTGGCTGCATCTGCAAAAGCTCAACCTGCTTATGCTATGACCCAGACACGCCGCTGCCTTCCTTCCGGCACATATGTACCGACAGAAATAGGTACACATATGCCCCCAAAGACCTGAATTAGCATGTTTTTAGCAGTATTATCCATTAATAGCCAAAATACTAGAAACTATTCAAATGCTCGTCAATAGTAAAATGAAAACTCTGATTATTCACACAGTGCAACACTACACAGACATGAGAACAGGTACTGTCTGTGTCTGTGTGGGCGAATATAATCTAGACTGAACATGAGAGAAGCCAGACGCCAAAAAAAAAAAAAAAAAAGAAAAAAGAAATTAGTTGATTTGCATAAAGTACAAAACCAGGCAGACTAATTGATAGATCGAGGTCAGGGTGGGGAGCGCCTGCAGCAGCAGCAGTGATTGCTGAGGGAGGGGCCGCCGCTGTTGCTTACACAGAGACGCAGGGCTGTGGGTGCCTAAGATCTGAGAGCCCTTCTGCATGTGAGTTAAACTTCAGCTGAAAAGCTTACACAGTGCAAACTGTGGGGCTGTAGGGGCACAAATAAGGGAGAAGCCTGTCTTCACTGGGGGTCAGGGTGGGCTTCCTGGAGGTGGTGCCACTGAAGTTGCATCCTGAGAGCTGAAATGGAAGTGGCAGGAGGGGGATGGTGCAGAGCCAAGTGGCCCCTCCAGGATTCCTTGTTGATTCATGTGGTGACCTGTTTTCTGTTGTCTCCCCCACTGGACCGTGAAATCCATGAAGGCAGGGCCTCTGGCTGTCTTCCCAGTGCTGAGGCCTCATTGCCAACTGCCATGCCTGGCACCCAGGAGCAGCTCAGTGAATGTTTGTTGCTGGGTCTGAGCCCAGCTCTGCATGAACCCTGAGCCCGAGCTCCAAGCCGCCCCTCAGACATGCTCTGCTTCCCAAGTCCCACCCCAGCTCTCCTCCCTCCCTTGAGCTACTAGGTGCCAGTGTGGCGGGGTGGAGGGTCTGGGTGCCCTCGGGCTGTGGGCAAGGTTGCCCCATCTGGGTTGAGACTTCCCTGGGCACCAGGAGACCTGCTGGGCCACTTTTTTGTTGTTTTTAGATGAGGTCTTACTCTGTCACCCAGGCTAGAGTGCAGTGGCATTACAGCTAGTGCTCAACTTACGACCACGATTGGTTCCGACAGACCGGTCGTAACACGATTTGGTCCTAAGTTGAGTAGGCTATATGCACGCGGAGATGGTAGTGCTGCCGGAAGCTGGTCCGCACTGTCGTACGCCCAGCTGGGCAACGTTTGCGCTGCCAGACGCGGAGCAGTCATGGCTAGCGATTGTGGTCATAAAGTCGAATGGTCATAAGTTGCATAGGTCGTAAGTTGATCAATACCTGTATTGCTGGTCCCTGCAGCCTCTGCCTCTTGGGTTCAAGCAATTCTCTTGCCTCAGTCTCCTGAGTAGCTGAGATTACAGGTGCCCACCACAACACCTGGCTAATTTTTGTATTTTTAGTAGAGACAAGATTTCGCCAGGTTGGCCAGGCTGGTCTCGAACTCCTGACTTCAAGTGATCTGCCCACCTCAGCCTCCCAAAGTGCTGGGATTATGGGCGTGAACCACTGTTCCTGGCCTCGCTTGGCCACTCTTGACCGGAATTTGAACCTGGGATCGCTCTCACTCCTGTCCCCGAGTGTGCCTTCCCCATCCTACTCTCCCGGCCTGTGTCTCCCCCAGATTGTATTTCTGGTGCTACTGGGAGGAAGAACTAAAAGAAGCGGGCTGACATTGCAGCAGGAGGGACTGGTGGGACTAAGGCAGAGTTTCCCAACTGTGGGAACTGTCCCAGACACCTGGGCGGCTGAAGGGAGCAGAGTTAGGGAATCTCCTCCCTTAAGCAGCGTGAAGAACAGGATGAACAGTCATCTTGGGAGGGGCACAGGGGAGTAGACAGGATGGCCTTTGGAAACCACTCTCAAGCTCTTGGCTCATGAGCTGCCTTGAGGGCTGGGAGCTGGTCAGGAAGGAGGAAGGGGCCAGCAACTGCGCCTGGCATTTCGGCTGCTGGCAAGGGTGGGGGAGGAGGAGGAGAGGGGCGTTGAAGGGGGCAGAAACCAAGCCTGCTTTGCATAAATGAGGCAATAGGATTCTGGGAATTAGAAGGTTCCTTAGAGTTTTCAGAGCAGGGTGTGGGGAAGTCCAGCACCGGATTCGGAGGCAGGTGAACCTGGCTTGAGTCTTGCTTTAACTTACAAGCCAAGATGCTCTAGGCAAGCTGCTTCCCCTCTCTGAGCCTCAGTTTCTTCGTCTGATAAACAGGCATAATAATGCAGCTAAAAGGAGGTGATGCCTTGGAAAAGGACTTTGCAAAAAGCTCT
Organism: Sapajus apella; assembly: GCF_009761245.1. Lineage (NCBI taxonomy): Eukaryota > Metazoa > Chordata > Mammalia > Primates > Cebidae > Sapajus > Sapajus apella. Next base: position 9,848,355 of record NW_022436983.1, on the reverse strand, counting down.
ACGCAAAGGGGAGGATCTCCTGGGACAGACTGGGCAAGGATTATTATTATTATTATTTTGAGACAGAGTCTCACTGTGTCACCCAGGCTGGAGTGTAGTGGTGCAATCTCAGTTCAGTGCAACCTCTGCCTCCTGGGTTCAGGCAATTCTCCTGCCTCAGCCTCTCAAGTAACTGGGACTACAGGCACACGCCACCATGCCCAGCTAATTTTTGTATTTTTAGTAGAGATGGGGTTTCACCATGTTGGCCAGGATGGTCTCGATCTCTTGACCTTGTGATCCACCTGCCTTGGTCTCCCAAAGTGCTGGGATTACAGGCTTGAGCCACCGCGCCCAGCCGGGCAAGGATAATTGTGTGACAACAGCCACGTTATCATCTCCAACCCAAGTGCCAGGTGTTACAGGTTTTGTTTTTGGTTTTTGGTTGTTTTTGAGACGGCGTCTTGCCCTGTCTCCCAGGCTGGAGTGCAGCGGTGCGATCTCGGCTCACTGCCACCTTCGCCTCCCAGGTTCAAGTGATTCTCTGCCTTAGCCTCCCAAGTAGCTGGTGCATGCCACCACACTCAGCTAAATTTTTGTATTTTTAGGAAAGACGGGGTTTCACCAGGTTAGCCAGGATAGTCTCAATCTCCCGACCTCATGATCCGCCTCAGCCTCCCAAAGTGCTGGGATTACAGGCATGAGCCACTGCACCCGGCCACATTTTATTTATTTTTATTTTTTTATTTTTTTTTTTGAGACGGAGTTTCACTCTTGTTACCCAGGCTGGAGTGCAATGGCGGGATCTCGGCTCACCGCAACCTCCGCCTCCTGGGTTCAGGCAATTCTCCTGCCTCAGCCTCCTGAGTAGCTGGGATTACAGGCACACGCCACCATGCCCAGCTGAATTTTTGTATTTTTAGTAGAGACGGGGTTTCACCATGTTGACCAGGATGGTCTCGATCTCTTGACCTCGTGATCCACCCGCCTCGGCCTCCCAAAGTGCTGGGATTACAGGCATGAACCACCGCGCCCGACCTCACATTTTATTTTTTTAGGGCAATTGCGCTTCTACAGCTTGGCAGTACGTATTGGGAGCAGCATCCTTCCCAGCCCAGCCACCAGAGGGCGGCAGAGCCCAGGGCTGGGATAGCGGGGTCGTAGAGCTCAGTCGCTCTTTCCCCACATTCCTGTGGGTTGAGTCCTCCTGAGGCTCAGCTGTGTCTGTGGGGCAGGGGTAGGGGGTGGGGCAGAAGCAGTGGGCTGGGCAGAGGGGAAGGGAGGGCACAGAGCCCAGGAGACAGATGCACATGGCCAGTCCTGGCCTCCGCCCTGAGGGTTCCTAAGTCTGAAACATGTTCTAAGGTGCCAGAGACCACCCCCTCGGTCTTGTGACATCCCAGTCCTTCATGCCAAGTTCTTTTTTTCCTTCTTCTTTTTTTGAGAAGAGTCTTACTCTGTTGCCAAAGCCGGAGTGCAGTGGCATGATCTCGGCTCACGGCAACCTCCGCTTCCTGGGTTCCAGCAATTCTCCTGTCTCAGCCTCCTGAGTAGCTGCAACTACAGGTGTGCGCCACCACGCATGGCTAATTTTTTTGCATTTTTAGTAGAAACCGGGTTTCACTATGTCAGCCAGGCTGGTTTCGAACTGCTGACCTCATGATCCGCCCGCCTCAGCCTCTCAAAGTGCTGGGATTACAGGCGTGAACCACCGCATCCAACTCTCAAGATTGTTTTTGTTTTTTGTTTTTTAGATGGAGTCTTGCTCTGTCACCCAGGCTGGAGTGCAGTGGCACAATCTCGGCTCACTGCAACCTCCACCTCCCAGGTTCAAGCGATTCTCCTGCCTCAGTCTCCTGAGTAGCTGAGATTATGGCCATGCACCACCACGCCAGGCTAACTTTTGTATTTTTAGCAGAGATGGGGTTTAGTTGTGTTGGCAAGGCTGCTCTCAAACTTCTGATCTCAGGCGATCCATCCACCTTGGCCTCCGAAAGTGGTGGGACTGCAGGTGTGAGCCACCGCCCCTGGATACGCCAAGCTCTTGGCTGAATGAGGGGACAATAAAAATCACTGCCACTGTGCATTGAGTGTTGTTAACCACTCCATTGGCACCAATTACCCCCTTTAATCCCTGTAACCCCCCCAGGAGCAGATTCTATTAAACTCAGCCAAACTTTGCTAAAGAAGGAAATGGAAGCTCAGAAAGGGGAAGTGACTTGCCTGAGGTCACACAGCAGGTAAAAGGCAGAGCGTCTTTGAACCCAGACCACCAGACCTAGGCCTACTCCCTGAAGCCCTTGACTGTCACAGCTTCCTCCACCCCAGCTCTGCAGCGATTCCAGCTCAAAGCACGGGCATGTTCCTCAGCCCCCAGGATTCTCAGAGTAGCTTAAGAGGCAGGCAGTGAAGACAGGAAGGACATGCCGGGTCTGTGCCCTGGCCCACTCACGCGGGCTCTCAGGAAGGGCTCTTCCCAGGCTGGGTGCAGTGGCTCACACCTGTAATCCCAGCACTTTGGGAGGCTGAGGCAGAAGGATCACTTGAGCTCAGGAGTTTGAGACCAGCCTGGGCAACATAGTGAGAACTCATCTCTAAAAAAAATTACTTTAATTAGCCAGGCTTGGTGGTGAGTGACTGTATCCTAGCTACTCAGGAGGCCAAGGCGGGAGGGTCGCTTGAGCCCAGGAAGTAGAGGCTGCAGTGAGCCACGATCACTCCACCACACTCCAGCCTGGGTGACAGAGCGAGACCCCGTCTCAAAACAAAAAGAAAAGGAAAAAGAAAAAGACTAGCTCTTCCCAGCATTGCACTGAGGAAGTCAGGCTGGTGCTGGAAATGGTCACAGTGGGAGTGAATATTACAAGTGGAAGTCGACTCCCACCCCTGCACGGGAGCCCACTGAGGCCTGGATTGGGAGAGCCAGGACCGAGAGGCCTAGGGGCCCTCCTGCCTCCCCACCAGGCTTCAGCCTCTCAGCCCAGCCCTGCTGATGCCTCTGCCCTCCCTTGCTTGGGGTGGTGTGTGGTGATGATGAAACTGGTAGAGGCGGAGCCCCAGATCCTATTATCTCCACCACGGTGTGACAAGTGCCTGTGACTGGCCCTGCTGGGATCTCCCCCAACCGGAGCCTGAGGACTGGGGGCGGGGGGTTCTTCTGAACCCATTCCTTATTCTTGACCCCACTCTGGGCAGCAGGATCCTTCAGACCAGATTCCACGGAGGCCCTAAGCTGTGCCGCATGGCAGAGTGGCCCTGATACCTCCCAAAGAAGAGTGACAGCAAGTGGTGTCACACACACCTTGCCTTACCGCTCGTCTACACCTGTCCCCTCAGGGTGGGGCAAAACAAGGCTCTGCAGGTAGCAAGTGGGGACGCGCCCTGGGAGGCTGTGCTGCTTGGCTGAGGTGGTGGCTGGCAGCACTGGTCACCCAGGGCCTCGGTGGCACCGTGGACTCAGCCCACAGCTGGCTCGGACTCCTGGAGCCGGTGGCTTCTGGGGTCTGGGCAGGTGGTGGGAGGCTTGGGGGCACCTGGAGCGAAGTACCTGTGCCCTGGCTGGGGAGGAGCTGCAGGGTAGAAGGGTTCCCCCACACCCTTTTCCCAAACAGGTGCCTCCCTCCCTGACACCCACGCTGCACCCACTGTTTTCCAGGAACAGGCCGGCGCAATCGCTGAGTCAGCGGATCGAGGCTGCTGTCCCCCTGGCAGCACCACAGCGTGAGCCTGCTGCTTGCAGGACCCAGCAGGGCCGGCCCAGGAGCCCCAGACCTGGCCGGGCTCCTGTTACCTGCCCCGTGCCAGTGTTCCTGCCTGGCACTTGGTTCTGCTTCTCTGGCTCTCCTCTCCTTCCCCACCGTCTGGCCCAAACATCACCTCATGCCCAAACCCAGCCTCTCTCCAATTCCACAGATGCCAAACTGGCTGCTCCCTGGGGGTAGGATGCAGGATGAGAAGACCTGGGTTTGAATTCCAGGACCACACTGACTGGCTGTGTGGCCTTGGGCAAGTCCCTTTACCTCTCTGAGCCTCAGTTTCTTCATCAATGAGAGGCAAGTTGTCTTCCCACCATGTCATGCTGTTGAAAGGGATCAAGTGCTCAGCGCAGTGCCCAGCCTACAGGATGTACTGGGGAAATGGTTTTTGCAGAATATGCCACAGACTCTTCCCCAGCAGGACCTGTTCTCCCAGGGCCTGTGGAGAAGGAAGTGGCGAGAGCTTTTCTCAACCATCTTATATTAATCAGTGTGCAGTCATCATGTTCACACCAACTCTGAATGCTGTCGCTGGTGAAATGTGCTGGAGCTTCGGGGCTCTCACCTTGGCCAGCCCTGGGCTCCGGGCTTGGGCAGAGCTGGTGCCAGATCTGGGGCTCCTGGCATGAATGAAGCCTGAAGTGTGGATAGGTGAGGTCAGGACATGGCAGAACCCAACTGGTCAAAGAGGGGAGTGGCTGAGGCTGCCCGGGTTGGGGGCCACTGCCCGGGCACCTGCAGGTGGGGAGGCCTGGCCATCTCTGGAGCAGCTCCAGTGATGCCTCTGGTCAAAGAGCTCGTCCTAGAGGGTTTGTCCCACGCCCTGATTCTGGTCTTAGCACATGGCCCCTGCTCCAGATAGGTCCTTCTTACTTGTTTTGGGTTTGGGAGGAATTAATGAAATTGTTAGGGTAATTGGCAGCATGGCGGGCACTGTCCAAGACTGGCAAAGGGGGACTGGAAGGGCCTGGAGGAGACAGCCTGGCACAGCAGGATTGCTCAACAGATGACGGTGAAGAGGGAGGGGTTGTGTGAGTGGCGGGTGGCAGGCGGGAGTGAATCAGTGAATGAACAGTGAGTGAGTGAGTGACTCAATGGACACGTAAGCTAGAACCTCGGTAAAAACATCAGCCAACACCAGTGTAGCTCTCACTATACGCACAACATTGTTCTGAGGACTTTACTTGTAAACTCACTCAGTCCTCACAAAAACCCTGTGAAGGAGGCACTATGATTATTCCTTTTTTTTTTGCAGCAGGAGTATCCCTCTGCTGCACAGGCTGGAGCACAGTGGTGAGATCTCGGCTCACTGCAACCTCTGCCTCCCCGGTTCAAGCAACGCTCATGCCTCAGCCTCCAGAGTAGCTGGGATTGCAGGCACACGCCACCACATCTGGCTGTTTTCTTGTATTTTTAGCAGAGATAGGGTTGTACCGTGTTGGCCAGGCTGGTCTCGAACTCCTGACCTCAGGTGACCCACCCGCCTTAGCCTCCCAAAGTGCTGGGATTACAGGTGTGAGCCACTGCACCCAGCCTATTACTACACTTTACCGAGAAGAGACCAGAGGCACAGAGAGGTTAAGTAACTTGTCCAAAGTCACACAGCTGATAAGTGACTGAATTCAGACTAGAACCCAGGCAGCCTGGCTCCGTAGTCTCCAGGTACCAAGACCCTTCAGGATTATGAATAGAGTTGAGAGCTGAGGGTATAGGAGGATGGACTCCTCTTTTGCAGTCTCAGCCTTGAGACTCCAGACTTCATGTCATTCATTCATGCTGCGTGTTTGCCGGTCAGTCACTCACTCGCTTATCCACTCACTGAGTACTGGCTCTGGGAGTGTGAAGGGATGAGATTCATAAGATTCTGTCCTCCTGGTCCTAGTTTGCCTTGCAGGACTCAGTTCAGGTGCCACATTCTCCAGGAGGACCACAGGCCCTTTCCATCAATATCATCTCCTTCCACGGCTCTCTCCAGCCAGGCAGTGCTTACGCTCTGAATTCTTGGAATACCGTGGGTGCTCAATAAATGCTTGAGGAGGTATCCTGTTGCCGCTGAGCCTTCTCCTGGGTTCTCATGGCTCTCCCTGCTCTTTGTCCCTTCCTGGATTGGACCAGGATGTCACCCCAGCCAGGATGCTCCAGTATCTGGACAGAGCCTGGGTCCCCCTGTACCTCCCATGACCTTCCTATCCCACGAGTGGAATGGAAACTTCCCGGGCACTGGGTCCAGCCAGGGGCCATGGTCAGTGGCGCTGGGATTCACCCCTGCCTTGAGAGGGAGGGAACTGGACCCGCCCGGGCTCAGCAGCCAACAGCAGCCTCTTCCTTCCCTCACGAAGTGTTTGTTTTCAAATTCCTGAGGCCTGCGTCACCCCCAACCCTGTGTCCGCTGGCCCCGGCTGCCTCTGCTTCCTTCCTCCGCTTGCTGGACCAGGCTGCTCTGTAGGATGGGGCGCCGGGCCAAGCCTCTCCATCCCATTGCCCACAGCTAGGGCCAGAGCCTCGAGCTGGCTGACTGGGGAGCGCCAGGGATTGGTGGGACATAACATAAGAAAACTCAGGACCCCTCATCCCAGCCCCTCTGGATAGATCATGGAAATTCCAAGTGTTTTTGCTCTCCAGGGACCAGTGCAGGCTGGTGAAGAATCATGGGCTGGTAGCCAGAAGTAGCTATCTTCAAGGATGCGTTAGCTGGTCTGGGGAAGTGCTGAGCTGGGCACATTCCCCTAGAGAGGCCTGCTCTGGGCCCAGGAGGCCTGGTGCAGGCCAGACCTCACTCAAGCTCTCTTCCCAGCTGGGAGTTTTTTTTTTTTTTCTTTTCTCTGAGACAGAGTCTCACACTGTTCCCCAGGCTGCAGTGTAGTGGTGCAATCCTGGCTCACTGCAACCTCCACCTCCTGGGATTACAGGTGACCACCACCACACTCAGCTAATTTTTGTATTATTAGTAGGACAGGGTTTGACCATGTAGGCCTGCCTGGTCTCGAACTCCTGACTTCAAGTGATCTGCCACCTTTGCCTCCTAAAGAGCTGGGATTACAGGCATGAGATTTTGCGCCCAGCCAGTGGGGTTGGTTTCAAACTTGACCTCACGTGCATCAGAATCACCTGGGGTATCTGGTAAAAGAACAGACTCCCACACCCTGGCCTCTGAGGTTCTGATTCAGTTGGTCTGAGTGGAGCCCAGGGAGCTGAAGTTTTGGCTTTCCTGGTAATTCTGTTGCCAGAGGCCCAAACTGTGGAAAGCTGGCGCTCAAGAGCGTGACTAGCACAGAGCCAGGCCCAGCTCCGCTGCTCCCATGCTGCTGACTTCCTAGAGCTGTGCTGGCCATTTTGGCAGGTACTATTTAAATCTAGAGGCCAGGTATGGTGGTTCATGCCTGTAAACCCAGCACTTTGGGATCCGAGGTGGGCAGATCTCTTGAGGTCAAGAGTTCAAGACCAGACTGGATCACATGGCAAAACCCTATCTCTACAAAAAGTACAAAAAAAAATGTAGTTGGGTGTGGTGGCGCACACCTGTAGTCCTAGCTACTCAGGAGGCTGAGGTAGGACAATGGCTTGAGCCCAGAAGGCAGAGATTGCAGTGAGCTGTAATTGCGCCACTGCACTCCAGCTTGAGTGACAGAGCGAGACCCTGTCTCAAATAAACAAATAATTAATTTAAATTAATTAAAACGAAATAAAATTAAAGTCAGCTCTTCAGGTGCACCAGACACATCTCAAGTGCTCAGTAGCTGAGCGTGGCCAGCGAAGAGCAGATGTAAAATGTTTCTTTCTTTCTTTCTTTTTTTTTTTTTTGAGACAGTTTTCCTCTTGTTTCCAAGGCTAGAGTGAAGTGGTGTGATCTCGGCTCATTGCAACCTCCGCCCCCGGGTTCAAGTGACTTTCCTCCTTCAGCCTTCTGAGTAGCTGGAATTACAGGTGACTGCCACCAAGCCTGGCTAATTTTTGTATTTTTAGTAGAGATGGGGTTTCACCATGTTGGCTAGGCTGGCCTGGAACTCTTGACCTCAGGTGATCCACCCAACCTGGCCTCCCAAAGTGTTGGGATTACAGGCGTGAGCCACCTCGCCTGGCCCAGGTGTAAAACGTTTCTGTCCATCCATCATTCCATCCATAGCAAGTTCTTCCGGACTGCCGTTCTCCAATGTCAGCTTCACAGAGGCAGAGATCTTTGCTCTGTTCATTGCTACATCCACAGTGTCCAAATCAGTGCCTAAAACAGAGCTGGAGATCAGTACATTTCTTTTTTATTTTGAGACAGAGTCTCATTCTGTCACCCAGGCTGCAGCGCAATGGCACGATCTCAGCTCACTGCAACCTCTGGCTCCCAGGCTCAAGTGATTCTCCTGCCTCAGCTGGGAATACAGGTGTGCACCACCATGCCCAGCTGATTTTTGTACTTTTAGTAGAGATGGAGTTTCACCATGTTGGCCAGGCTGGTCTCGAACTCCTGACCTCAAGTGATCCTCCTGCCTCAGCCTCCCAAAGTGCTGGGATTACAGGCGTGAGCCACCATGCCGAGCCCAGTAAATCTTTTCCATTTGTGTTTTTTTTTTTTTTTTTGAGACGGAGTTTCCCTCTTGTTACCCAGGCTGGAGTGCAATGGCATGATCTCGGCTCACCGCAACCTCCGCCTCCCGGGTTCAGGCAATTCTCCTGCCTCAGCCTCCTGAGTAGCTGGGATTACAGGCACGCGCCACCATGCCCAGCTAATTTTTTGTATTTTTGGTAGAGATGGGGTTTCACCATGTTGACCAGGATGGTCTCGATCTCTTGACCTCGTGATCCACCTGCCTCGGCCTCCCAAAGTGCTGGGATTACAGGCTTGAGCCACCGCGCCCGGCCTTCATTTGTGTTTTTATAGTGGTGACATAGATGTAACATAAAGTCGACCACGTTAAATGTTTGGGAGAGCACAGGTCAGTGGCATTAAGTGCATTCACATTGTTGTGCAACCACGGCTACCATCCATCTGCAGAACTTTTTCATCATCCCAAACGGAAACTCTAAACTCAACCAAAGCTCCCATCAATCAGTGTTTTCTGAATAAATGAATAACCTTGGTCAAATCACTTTCATTCACTGGGCTTCAGCTTCTTCATTTACAAAACGGGTAGCACGGCCGGCTGCAGTGGCTCACGCCTGTAATCCCAGCACTTTGGGAGACCGAGATCACAAGGTCAAGAGATTGAGTCCATCCCGGCCAACATGGTGAAATCCCATCTCTACTAAAAATACAAAAATTAGTAGTGGCACACGCCTGTAGTCCCAGCTTCTTGGGAGGCTGAGGCAGGAGAATCTCTTGAACCTGGGAGGCAGAGGTTGCAGTGAGCCGAGATCTCGCCACTGCATTCCAGCCTGGGTGACAGAACAAGACTCCATCTCAAAAACAAAAACAAACAAACGAAAAACCCCAAATCGGTAGCATATGGGTTCTCGCCCGGCAAGTTCATTGCAAGGATTAAATGAGATGAAGCCTGTGTTTAGCACAAGCCCTGGCACACAGCAAGTGCTCGTCAAATATTAGCTGTTCCTGTATTATTGTTACCTCATCAGGAAGTCTTCCCTGAACATTCCATACCACTCTGCAAGACTAGAGCAGCCCCATTCAAGGCAGCTGAAACAGAGACCGCTGCTGGTGTGAATCACGTGGGCGTGTTCTGTCTCCAAGGCGTGAACTGTTGCTCGCCCTTTGTGTGCCAGCTAGCCTAGTTACCCTGATGACCAAGGGCCCCCACCCACATCCCGCAACAACCCCCTGTGATGGGAAAAGGAGTTGGAAGGAACCCTTATGTGGATGCCATTGTACAGATGGGAATGCTGAGGCCCATTGTACTGAGGAAGCCAGTGACAGACAGGACTCAAAGTAGGCCTCCCGATTCCAATATCCTTCAGAGACACCACCCAGCACAGGGGAGCCAGTAACTGAAGGAATGGGTGGATGGTTGAAGTGAAAGTCGTCAGGCTGGAGGGCCCCATTTTGCAGCTGAAGAAACAGGCTCAGGGAGGTTAAGCGAGTCGCTTGGCAAATATTTGTGGAATTGATCACACATGGTCAGAGGGCAGGGCACGCTAGCCAGGGGCTCTGAACCTGTAGTACCTTTAATCTCTGCCCCAAAGGGACAGTCAGGACAGTTTCTTGCCCTGGCAGGCAGTTGTCATGATGGGGTACGCCAGTGACACAGCCCAGGACTCTTCTCTTTTCTTTTTTTTTTTTTTTTTTTCGAGCTGGAGTCTCACTCTTTTGCCCAGGTTGGAGTGCAGTGGCGCAATCTTGGCTCACTGCAACCTCTGCCTCCTGGGTTCAAGCAATTCTCCTGCCTTAGCCTCCCAAGTAGCTGGGATTACAGCCGCCACCAAGAGACACCAACTCTTGGCCTCGTGAGGGAAAGAAGGCATTTCTTTGGCTTTGGTGTCAGACAGGCTCAGTTCTGTCACAGGTCCCGAGACGAGAGAGGAGTCTTGCTAAGCTCTTAAACTTTCTAAGCTCCAGACCCTTCCGAGACGCTGTGGAAGCTGTGGCTTCCAGCCAGGGGTGAGCTGGCAAATGTTTAGCAACTTGCTCTCTGAAAGGAAAAGAGAAAAAAAATAAAAAGGAAAAAGGTGGCTTGCGCCTGTAACCCTAGCAATTTGGGAGGCTGAAGTGGGCGGATCACTTGAGGTCAGGAGTTTGAAACCAGCCTGGCTAACATGGTGAAACCTCGTCTCTGCTAAAAATACAAAAAATTAGTTAGGCGTGGTGGCAGGAGCCTGTAATCCCAGCTACTTGGGAGGCTGAGGCAGGAGAATTGCTTGAATCCAGGAGGCAGAGGTTGCAGTGAGCCGACATTGTGCCACTGCACTCCAGCCTGGGTGACAGAGCAAGACTCCCTCTAAAAAAAAAAAAAAAAAAAATGGCCGGGCACGGTGGCTCATGCCTGTAATCCTAGCACTTTGGGAGGCTGAGGTGGGTGAATCACAAGGTCAGAAGATCGAGACCAACCTGGCCAACACGGTGAAACCCCATCTTTACTAAAATACAAAAAATCAGCTGAGCGTGGTGGCAGGTGCCTGTAGTGCCAGCTACTCGGGAGGCTGAGGCAGAGGAATCACTTGAACCCAGGCAGCAGAGGTTGCAGTGAGCCTAGATCATACTATGGCACTCCAGCTTGGTAACAGAGCAAGACTCCATCTAAAAAAAAAGAGTCATTTCTATGATCCAAACTAGAGGTGGGAGAATTTTTGGGGACTGGTGAGGACAGGGGAAGGTCACATCTTGCAGTCCTTGGAGTTGCGTCAGGGGAGGTCAGAAATCGGGCGAGTGCCTCACCCCTTCATAGTTCAGAGGCTCCTGGGAGCATGTCTTTCTTTCCTAACCAGAAGAGGTGACCATGTGGCTCCCTGACCATCTCTTTGGGCCACTTTCAGAAGCCAAGCAGTGGGGAGGTCAGAATAGCCAGCGCTGGTGACAGAGTTTGCCCAAATCTGGAAAGACAGGCTCCCCTGTTCCCACCTCACTCACCCCGCACACTTACCCTGACTTCACTCCTGGGGCTGCAGGAGTTGGGGGTAGAATTGGCCCCTGCCACCCAGGCAGCCCCTCCTGTCCCTGCATGAACACTGGCATGACCCTGGACACCCAAGAAAGCACACCTTTGGCCAGGTGCGGTGGCTCACCCCTGTAATCCCAGCTCTTTCAAAGGCCAAGGTGGGTGGATCACCTGAGGTCAGAAGTTTGAGACCAGCCTGACCAACACAGAGAAACCCCGTCTCTACTAAAAATACAAAAATTAGCCAGGCATGGTGACATATGCTTGTAATCTCAGCTACTTAGGAGGCCGAGGCAGGAGAATCTCTTGAACCCAGGAGGTTGTAGTGAGCTGAGATCAAGCCATTGCACTCCAGTCTGGGCAACAAGAGCAAAAACTCCATCTCGAAAATAAAAAAGAAAGTGCACCTTTGGCAATGGGGTGCCAGATCACGGTGGCACCTCTCCTCTTGGTGGTGGCATCTGGAGCCCTTGCACACAGGGGACAGGGAGCCTGAAGTGAAGGAGACTTGACTATTGAAGCTCCCCTGAGGACAGTCCTTCTCACTTTGGGAGAGGAGATGGCACTCCCCGCCCGCTGTTCCTGAATTCCTCCCCATGGAAGGAGAGGAGAACACCACAACATATTAGGGCAGAAAGGGGCTCCGTGGCGACGGCAAGGCTTCTGTTACAAAGATGGGGACCTGAGGCCAGCCAAGGGGAAGGTCATGTTCACAGTCACACAAGGACTCAGAGGTCGAGTTAGGACCTGGACCCAGTGCATGGGTGGCCAGTCTCTTCTCTCTTCTCTACTGCCTGCCAGAAGGGGCTGAAAGGTGGGGTCCCAGCGGCATGGCTGTCCTGGGGCAGGGGTGACCAGCCAAGGCAGGACATTTTCAAGGGGGACCCTTGTGCTGGGTGACCACCTTAGGGGAGGGCGTACCACCTCCTAGGAAGCAGACCACCCCTCCGAAAGATGCAGGGACCTGAAAGTGTGGTGTCTGTGAGTTTGGGGGTGGCAGTAATTTCATTGGATCGGCCTGGCTTTGCCGCCAACCCTCTGTGCGTTGTGGAGCAGGCCACGGCCCCGCCTCGGCGACAGTCTCTGGCTATAGATGGGTGGTTTGCGCCAGACCAGTGTTTTAAAACTTGTCTCAAGCTGCAGAATTATTTTCTAGATGCTTAGTATAGAAAACAGACACAGGAAGGGCAGACGCAGGGGCAGTGGCGGCTTGGAGGAGGAGCACGGCGAAAGATGGAGCAGTCTGGTTCTGGAGCCTCCGCTGCTAGACACCCCCTCCCTCCCCGGAGCGGCTGAGCCCCGACTTAGGGCCATGGCCAGCCTGGGATTTTATGGCAGGGGCGCGGGCCATACCCTGAGGGAGGCAGTCTGCTACCTCTCCTGACTCCTGAAAGCTGGGGAAAAAGAAATAGACAAAGAGATAGAAAAAGAAAGAATGAGAGAAAGAGAGAGACAGAGGCAGGGAGAAATAGAGGAAGACGGAGAGAAAAACAGAGAAAGGAGGTACAAAGAAGAGAAATATTCTAGATGAGACGGAGAAAGATAGGGAGAGAGGGAGGGGGCGAGAAAAGAAACACATGTTTCCACTCAAAGTTCTTTTTGGTTTAAAATAAAACCAACCCAACAATCTCTGCTGCTGACGGTTGGCCGGAGCCCAGGCCCCGGGCGGAGTGTGACCGCGGGCCTCCTGGCGCCCAGCCTGGAAACTCAAGTCATCACCGCCTGAGCTTTGCCCTTCGCAGCCTCTGACATGGTGACTTGTCCCCCGACACTGGCTCAGGTCTGAGGGTCACAGGAGAGACCCCCCCCACCCCGCCCCTGTGCAGGCAGGGCCCCTGAAGCCTCTCCAAGGTCCCTCGAGGTTCCTGCCCCCTACGGGAGCCTTTGGGCAATTCTAGGCCGGGAGCCACCAGCCACCGTGAGGCCCGGAGCAGAGGGCCAGGCAGGGAACTGTGGCCAGGAGGAGGGCCTGCCTGAGCAGGGACAGGCTCAAGCTTGGCTTTAATTTGAGGCCTAATCAGCAGGGGGCCGACATCCACCCCCCACCCCCCTCCACCAGCTGCGGAGGCCCCTCCATTCCTGCTCTGGAGAGACACATCCCGGCTCCTGCTGCCCCGGGGCCCAGGGCCCCTGAGGTGGGGGCTGGAGGGTGGGATGGGCAGGAGAGCCGGCCCATGGGAATCACAGGCCCTGCCTCCCGGCACACCTGGCCAGGCCTGCTCCGAGCCCCGTCCCACCGTCTCCCAACCCCTCACGTAGATTTTGCTCTCCGTCCCAAGATTTGTTCTGGCCTAAGCCCCACATACCCAGGCAAGAGGGAGGCTGGTCTAAGAGAAGCCGCAATTGTAGAGCACACGGGGCCCCCCAGCCCTGCCACGTGCTGAGTGCATCATCTCATTCAAGCCTCCTGCACCACGTGCGATTCTAACGTCCACTTTACAGATCGTGAAACTGAGGCTCCGAGGGCCTAAAACACTTGCCGAGTCTCATGAGGGGTAAAATGTGGGATCTGAACCCGGGTTTGCTCATCCACCATAGCTCCACAGCTGGGGGTAGTGGTAGCGGGGAGCTTCTGGGGTATGGGCCAGCCCTGGCACCCCAGGGCCCATGGAGGGAGTGTAGCCCACCCCTCAGGCCCAGGCTTCCATCCCTTCCGGAGCTGAGAGAGGCAGGCCTGAGAACAGCTGATCCCCTGGGTTTTGTTCTTGGCACAAAGGCGCCCGGATCCAGGCTTAGCGGTGAATGGCGAGGGGCCCGCAGCCCCCTCCCTCGGGCAGGGCTGGCAGGCTCAGCCCCTGCCTGCTTCCCTGCAGCCCATGAGCTCTCAGCTTCCTATTCAGAACCCAGCTCAGCCACCCACAGGAATATCAAAGGCTGGCAGATCTGCAGGGATTAAAGGAGGCAGTGAGGGGCCAGGGTTGGTTGGGGGAGTGCTGGGGGCATGCATATGGGACTCCCCTTTTCCCAGAACCTACTCTGTGCTGGGTAGATGATAATGGGAAAGACCAGAGACGGGAGGGGACTCTCCCAAGGTCACACAGCAAGTCAGACAGAATCAGGGTGCAAATCCGGATGGCCCTGCTCCCAGCCAAGGCCTGTTTTCATCAGACGAATTTCTTCTGTGCTTGGGAAACCCCTGTCCTGTGGTCTCTTTCTGGAATGAAGAGACAGAGAGAAAAAGAGAAAGGCAGACAGAGAGGAGAACCTGGCAGGGCCGACAAGGAGGGAGGGAGGGAGGATTTCCTGTGGGAAGCTCCTCCCATGACTGCCTGACGGGGGCGCTGGGGACCGGGGCTGGAAGGATGCAGGTCCTGACCCCAGTAAATGCCCGGCTGTCTTGAGGGGCAGAGGACCGGCAGGGGTCCCCGCTTGGGTGGAGCTCCAGGAATCGGGGAGACAGAGCCCCGCACAGGAGAATCGTGGAGGCTTCTGCACCAAGTCTGGCCCTGGCTGGTGGGAGGAGCAGCATCTGGGGGTCCTCACCGACCTGGATGCAGACGACATCTTTTCGGGGGACAGGGGAGTGCAGGTCTGGCTAGTGAGGCCCTGGGTGGGCAGAGAGAAGTGCGGGTGTGATGGGCACTCAGGTCCTGGGGCCTAGACCTGCTGTGTGGCCTAGGGGAGGTGCAAATGCCTCTCTGGGCTTCAGCCCCACTCTAGGGCCCAGAGCTAGAAGGCGCCCTGATTCTGTTACGGGGTGAGTGTCTGCTTCACAGAATCCCCACGCTGAGGCAGGCTGATGCTGAGCCCCAGATGGGCAAAATCTCATTCAGTCCTCCTCAAAAGCCTACCAGAAGGCTACTGTTATTCTCCCTCTACCTTACCAGTGAGGAAACTGAGGCTCAGAGAGGCCTTGTTCAAGTCACATGGCTGGTAGAGATTTCACAGCCTCACAACTTCTCCACCGCCCTGCCTTCAGGACGCTGGGCCCTGGCTCCTGGCTCCTTCCTCCCGGAGGCAAGGTAGCAGAGGCAGGTGCCTACCTGCCCCCCACCAGCCCCCCAGTCACAGGCACTGTGCCACGGCACCCCCCAGGAATGTTGCTGCATTCCTGTGGCAGGGGTGTGGCTGCCGTGGCTCTGTTTGCGGGAGGCCTGGGCCGTTGCTAAAGCAAGTCCTATCCTCAGGCGCTGAGTCAGCAGGCCGGGCAGCCCTGGCACTCCCAGCAGAGCCCGACCCTCACCAGGAAGGTGTTGGAGGATCAAGGAGGAAGCTTCACTTCCCATGGAGGAGGGGGGTCCCGGGGCAGGAGTGGGACAAAGGCTGGGTGTGTGTGTCGGGGGGGAGTCAGACCCAGGGGTCCAGGAAGGGGAAGGGAGATTCCCCCAGAGAAGCTGGGGAGCAGAGAGGATTTCAGACCCGAAGGAACGCTGTGGCTTCGCTGAGCGCCGTCTGTGCCAGGCCCCGTGCCAGCAGCTCTGTCCAGCCGCCTTATCTCATGTAATAAAACTGACTCACTCTCCTCAGTTCCTCAGCCTCTGTCTTTCATAAGGGGAATCTGAGGTGTGGTCAGTTCTTCCGCAAGAGGACACAGACAGGTCTGTGCCCCGGGTGGGAATGGTGGGGATGTGACTCCCCTACCCTTCCTCTGATGGGCCGGCCCTGTGAGCCTGGACTCCCTCTCTGGGCCTCAGTTTCCCAGCTTTGCTGGGGTTGGCCAAGAGAGAGAGGCCCTGTGACTTCCTCCTCAGGGCTAATACCCTTGATCAGGGACAAGTAACCTCAGCTGGCCTCCCCCACTGAGGTTATCTATCTCCAGACATTGATCCCCTAGGAAGATCTCCCAGGAATCTGAAGGTGGAGGGTGCCTCCACGCTCGGATTCCTTTTTCATTATGGGCCATGCCCCTGGCCTGCTGCCTTCACTGCACTCCATCCGCTGCCACCATCCAGAGGGCAAAGAAAGGCACACCCTAGGAGAAATAGGAGCAGAGGGTAGAGGGCCCCTGGCCAGGAGGGGCTGGGGACCGAGGGGGCCTGGGCTGTTGGCCTCCTGGTGCCAGCTCTGCTCCCTTCTGGGCCTTCCCAGAAATGGAATTGGCAGGTTGTGGGCGCCGGATGCCACGGTGGGAAGACAGGTGGAGCCGGGTAGAGTGTGGGGGTCAGGAGGCAGGGAGCTTACACAGCAGCTTTCGATAATTTTTGATGGAACAAAGGGGTGGTCAGAGTCCGTGGGAGACAGGGCTGGGTAGGGCAGGGTGTGGGGAAGGGCAGTGATCTGACTCCTGGCCAGCCACGCACTTGTGCCCCACTGCCCAGGGTGTCTGCCCGGGTCTCAGGAACAGGTGTTCCCAGCCACAGCTACCCCCCCAGGCTTGAAGTTGGGGAGACTCCAATAGATGACATGGATCTGGGGACTTGGGACTGAGAGAGGCAGTGTCTGCTGTGCTGATCCCCCTTCCTCAGAGACGTTCACCTGAGAGCAGCTGGACTGAGCTGAGGTCCCAGTCTGATGCAGGGAGGTTGCTCTGCCCTGGGAATATCCCTACTCCGACACAGGATCCACAGCCTCTGCCCTCATGGAGCTCCTAGTCTGATGGCAGAGGCCTGGCCTCTGTCCTGCTCAAGCCTCCACTCTCCCAGGGAAGCCACAGCCTCTGCCCTCTGAGGAGGGGACACACACTCTATCCTTGGAAGAGCCCCCCAATCTGCTAGAGGAGTCACCACCTCTTCCCCTTGGGGAGCTTGCAGTCTAAAGGCAGAGGTGGGCAGACGTAGCGCTGACTGGCAGAGCTGCCCAGAGCCCGGGCCCTTCACCTGCTGGGCCTGTGGAGGCCAACTTGGGGTTGAGGAAGGCAGGGCAGGGCCCACAGATCCCCACCCCTCCCAGGGATCAGCCCAGGGTCAGGCTTGGGCAAGGCCTGGCCTGGCTGCCCTGACTGGGGGGTGGTCTCTGCAGACGGGCCCCGAGGCACATTCTCAGGCTATGGCATGAGGCAGAGCTACCGGGCAAAGCAGTTATTACCGCCCATCACTGGCGAGACAGGGAGGGTCTATTACAGGGTTGGAGCTGCAGGCAGCCCCCCCTTCCCTCCACCCTACCCACCACGCACACATACCTGCACCCACACACACCCATGGGCAGACTCACTAGCTGCATGATTTTGAACGAATCCCTTCACTTCCCTATGCCTCAGTTTCTTCATCTATAAAAGGAGGATAATAGCCTAGGCCTGCCTGGACACATGAGGCCTGCATATGCCAGAGTCTCCATCCCTTACCCGGTTCCATTGCACAGGACACACGCACCTTCAGACGTGGACACATCTACGACCCTGAACACTCACCTGGGAACTCACATGCAATGTGCACACATGTCCTGGCTTGCACACCTTCACCCAAGTGCACACACACCTGTATAAGAAGTTAGAGAGGGGCTGGGGGCGTGGTGGCTCGTGCCTGTAATTTCAGCATTTAGAGATGCCGAGGCAGAAGGATTCTTTGAGCTCAGGAGTCCGATACCAGCCTGGGCAACACAGGGAGACCCTGTCTCTACAAAGTCTTTTTTTTTTTTTGAGATGGAGTCTCGTCTCGCTCTTGTCCCCCAGGCTGGAGTGCAATGGTGCAATCTCGGCTCAGTGCAACCTCCACCTCCTGGGTTCAAGCGATTCTCCTGCCTCAGCCTCCCGTGTAGCTGGGATTACAGGCACCTGCCACCATGCCTGGCTAATTGCAGTGATTCAAGATCATGCCACTGTACTCCAGCCTATGCAACAGAGCAAGACTCTGTCTCAAACAAATAAACAAACAAAAAATTTTAAAGAGGTTTTGGGCACATAGCCAAGCTCACTAAGTGGAAGGGATGATGATTGCGGTGTTGCTACCCCGGAAGTTGTCTCTGGGTCCCTTTCTCCTCTTCTGAGCCAGAGCTGGAAACAGTCTGAGGGTCTGGGATGAGGCTGTCTCTTTTTATGGCAGAGCTGCAGGTTTCCTCACCAAGAACCCAGTCCTGTAGACCTCAGATCTCAGGATCAAGGCAAGGGATTGGGGCTCCTTGGAGTGTGCTTGTCCTTGGTGACACATGGTCAGTCTCCAGCCTGGATTTGGGTATTTCTAGTCACCACAGATCTGGGGGGAGTGACAGAGGTGTCCTAACCTTTAGCAATGTCCAGTCTGACAGGAGAGGCACAGCCCCCTGCTCTAGGAGCATCGAGTCAGAGGAGGAAGACAGCACAAGTCACCCTCTCAATGAGCCGAGACTTCAGAATGGCAGAGCTGGAAGGCCCCTTAGAGATGTCTCTTGAGTCACCAGGAGCTTGGTCCGGAGAGATTCACTTAGGGTCCCAAGGGTGGGGGTGCACTGGGGGACAGAGAGTGGGGGTGTGATGCAGCAGGCCTGAGGCGAACTACAGCGTGCATACCCTAACTACAGGCCTTCGAAGTCAGAATGCCACATTCAGCCCCCGGCTCAGACAAACCTGCTGCCTCATTCCCACCCTTGCCTGATCAGTCGGCAAGCGCCTGGTGTGAGCTTCTGTTTTTACAGATGGGAACATGAGACCAGAAGGAGGAGGGAATTTTCCAGGTGTGAGACATCGAGCAGACGCCCTCCCAGCTTTAGTTTTCTCATTGGTAAATATCAACAAAAATGGCCTTTCTATACAGGGTTGGTACTGACAACAGAGGGAAGCACAGAGACAAAGCTCGGCCAGGCCTAGCTACGACGACGATGATGATGAATTATTAGTGTTATGAGGTGCCAGTGGCGCCACTGGGCATGGTGGTGGCGGCTGAAGGCTTCCTGGAGGAGGTGACTTTTTTTTTTTTTTTTTTTTTGAGACGGAGTTTCGCTCTTGTTACCCAGGCTGGAGTGCAATGGCATGATCTCGGCTCACCGCAACCTCCGCCTCCTGGGTTCAGGCAATTCTCCTGCCTCAGCCTCCTGAGTAGCTGGGATTACAGGCACGCACCACCATGCCCAGCTAATTTTTTGTATTTAGTAGAGACGGGGTTTCACCATGTTGACCAGGATGGTCTCGATCTCTTGACCTCGTGATCCACCCGCCTCGGTCTCCAAAAGTGCTGGGATTACAGGCTTGAGCCACCGCGCCCGGCCGGTGACTTTTTTTTTGAGATGGAGTTTCACTCTGCCGCCCAGGCTGGAGTGAAATGGCAAAATCTTGGCTCACTGCAACCTCCGCCTCCCAGGTTCAAGCGATTCTCCTGCCTCAGCCTCCTGAGTAGCTGGGATTACAGGTGTGTGCCACCACGCCTGGCTAATTTTTGTATTTTTAGTTGTGGCAGCGTTTCACCATGTTGGTCAGGCTGGTCTCGAACTCCTGACCTTGTGATCCACCTGCCTCAGCCTCCCAAAGTGCTGGGATTACAGGTGTAGGCCACGGCAAACAGCCGGTAGTGACTTTTAAAGGCAGGGATGGTCAGGTGTAGTGGCTCAGGCCTGCAATCCCAGCACTTTGGGAGGCGGAGGTGGGCAGATTGCTTGAGTCCAGGAGTTTAACACCAACCTGGGCAACATGGTGAGACCCTGTCTCTATTTAAAAAATACAAAAATTAGCCGGGCGTGTTGGTGCAGCCTGTGGTCCCAGCTACAGGGAAATTGAGGTGGGAGGATCGCTTGAGCCGGGGAGGTGGAAGGCTGCAGTGAGTCATGATCGCACCATTGCACTCCAGCCTGGGTGACAGAGCGAGATCCTGTTTCGAAAAAATGAATAAATACGTTTTAAAATAAATTTAAAACAAATAAAGGCAAGGGTGATGAGTTTGGGGAGGAGGGGCGAAGAGAGAGAGGCAGGGCCCGACGAGGCTGGCGGGGCTCAGCGGGAGGAACCTGCAATGGTATGCGGAGCGCGTGGGGCTCCCCGGACTGTCGCTTCCACTCCCGTTTCCATGGCGACGGAGGCCGCCGGCCCCCAGGCCCGGACCCCTTTTACGAGACGCAGAGGCGGTTCCTCGCCGCGGGGTAGGGGCTCTGGCTCTGCGGTAAACTGCACGCGGCGACCCTCAAAGGCGGCACCTGCGGAGCCGGAAGCTGGGGCGGACCGGGGTGCGAGACTTGGGGGATGGGGGTGAGGTTGGGACCGGGGCCGCCCCGCTCCGCGTCCTCTCTCCTTTTGCGCTCGCCTCTACACAGCGCTTCCCACCCTGGATTCTCCCGGACCCGCTCCCAGGGCAGGTGGGGCGCCCCGTCCCCCGCCCCCACCCCCGGCACACCCCCCGCCCGCCCTGCTGGACCCGGAGTTCCACCCCCTGCCCCCCCCCGCACCCCCTGCCCCCCACCGCACCCCCTGCCCCCCACCGCACCCCCTGCCC